>NC_079192.1:256759962-256792462 GCF_029499605.1 Hyla sarda | reverse complement strand
GGATTATCTGCTATGCCCTCTCTTACCTGCAGTTCCGGCTTACATAAAGGACACTATTCACCTCCTATCCATAGGGTGGGAAGGAGGAAATTTATACACACGTATTCCTCATGATAAGGGAATCCAAGCCGTGGTTAATATGTTAAAAAGAACTAACAAATCTACATCTTTCATCGAGTTCGTAAAAGAAACTCTTGAATTCGTCCTAAAAAACAGTACCTTTAGATATGGAGACAAATGGTACAGGCAGGACACCGGGACCCCGATGGGGACACCGGTGTCCTGCACGTACGCTAACCTCTATTTGGCGTGGTTTGAGAATGAGGTGGTATATTCCAATCTCAACCCGTGCATTAAATACATGAAGACATACGCTCGCTTTGTAGACGATGTCCTGTTGATATGGTCGGGGCACCAATAGTCAATTTAGCGAATTTGTCCGATATCTAAATGACATAACGGGTTACAATATGGCATTCACACAACAGTATGGAGGCACAGAATTAGAGTTTCTGGACGTGTGCATTAAAGTAGAAAATGGTGTACTGATAACTGAGGGCTATAGAAAGGAAGTTGCAAGGAATACCATTCTTCACTATGATAGCTCTCATACAGCGGCAGTGAAGAATGGTATTCCCTATGGACAATTTTTACGTTTAAAAAGAAATAATTTCCAGAAAAATACTTATCTTAAATAAGCTGATGAACTAGAGTCAAGGCTACTTGAAAGAAATTACCCAAAAGACCTAATCAAAAAGGAAAGGGAAATAGCAGAGAGTAGAACTAGAAGTGAATTATTAGGTAAAAACAAAAAAACAACAAAAAAACACTCAGAAGATATTGTAAGAAGAAGATTCACGTTCACTTTTCAAAATACCCCAGTAAATAAAACAATAGAAAGAGCAATACGCAAGAACTGGTATATATTAGAACTCGACGAGAACATCAAAGATATAGCAATCAATAGGCCTCTTATATCATACAGAAAAAATAGAACAATAGGTGATGCTATAAAAGGACATACAATAAAAAAGAACAGTAAAAATAATGAATGGCTTAGTGACCACACCCCCACAGGTAATTACCAGTGTAAAAACTGTAATTTTTGTAAATATAATTTATGCAAAAAATCATTCAGAATAGGCCCGGTGTTTCATACTGTAAAAGAGCTCATCAGGTGTAAAACAAAAAATGTAGTATACGTTATCTTTTGCCAGTGTGTGTACTATTACATAGGCAAAACGATTAGACAATTATGTGCCAGAATTAGGGAACACTTTTACTCCCTTAGAACAAAAAAGGGAGCCCCAAGATTTATTTCACATGTAATAGACTCACACGGGGGAAGTCCAGAAAGCCTGATATTTGTAGGTTTAGAAAAAGTTCTAGCCAGACCAGGCATATCGGCCGACAAAAATCTCCTGAGAAGGGAAACCCATTTTATTTTGTCAACCGATGCACTGGGGGTTTTAGGATTAAACGACAAAGTAGATGTATCTGTATGCTTCTAGTTAAATTCCTATAGGTCATCGAAGTGTTAATAATCATGTGTTTTCGTTCCCATCCCCCTGTTTGTATCATCACTTGGTGAAAGGAAGGTGATAGGTTAACATGATTACCCACCTGTATATAAGGTGAGCTGTTCCGGTTCAGAGGTAGGCCAGTTGAAGCACTATGTTGTGCGAAACAACGTTGTCGTCTCTCTGTGGTACCCCCCCCCCCCGCTTTTGCGATCTTTCTTGTCTTCTCCCTGGGCAACCCAGATTGTGAGTATGTGCAATAAAGAACTTTGCTGAACCGAGGATAATTTACAAATCTGTTTAACTTTCTGGAGCCAGTTGATATATATAAAAAAAAAATTTCCTGCATAACTCCTTTAAGTACGCAGCCCATTTTGGCCTTGAGGACAAAGGAAATTTTCATTTGTGCATTTTCATTTTTTCCTCCTCTCATTCTAAGAGCCTTAACTCTTATTTTTTCATCTACAGTCCAATGAGGGCATATTTTTTGCATGATCAATTGTTCTTTGTAATGACACCTTTTATTTTACCATAAAATCTACAGCCCAACGTAATCGTTACATTTCCCCAGATGCCCTGATCAATATTGATCACGGACGGCATCTGAGGGATTAATGGTGGACATCATAGCGATCGCTGATAGCAGCTGGGACCTGTGGTCTATGATGCGAGTGTAGCGCCTGCACTCGCTTCCTAGCTGCGACGAAAAGCAGGACGTACAGGTGCACTAAGTCCCAGGTGCCCTGTACCTGTACGCCCTGTGTCCTCTCCCGGTTAAATCAAGTTTTTATGTTTACCATATTTTTTAAGACGTTTTTTCAACATTTTGCATTTTACTAGCTATATTTTAAAATAATCATTGAATCTTGCATTTTCTATTCTGACCACTAGAGTTAAAACTAAGCTAAGACTGTACTCTACAGCTCCCTTTCCAATAATGCCTTTCTTCTCAGAGCAGACAAGGAGTACAGTGAAAGGTGACAGAGAGATAACACTAGATTCACCACCATTCACAGCCGAGATCAACCTCTTCCCCACCCTGTACAATGACCTCTGAAAGGTTTAGAGAAAATGTTCCATGGCATCTTCAGTTTATCTGAATAGGACAGCTTCAGTCTATTGTTGTCTATGTTCATGGGTACTGCTGTAAAGTATACTTCCAAATTTTGTACAAAAGAGGAAATTAAAAAAAATACTTTCAGAAAATAGTAACTGATTAGAAAAACAGAACATGTTTCAGTATCTGAGCAGATGGCACATTCCCTTTAAAGGGGTACTCCGGCCCTAATACATCTTAACCGCTATTCAAAGGCTAGGGGATAAGATGTCTGATCGTGGGGGTCCTGCCGTTGGTGGACCCAGCAATCTGTCATTCAGAACCCATCTTTTTGAGTTCTCTGCAGCGCTGGAGGCTCAGAGTGCACAGCGTGACGACCATGGGGCCAGAGTATCTTGACGTCATGACTCCGCCCTCGTGTGACCTCAATGCAAGTCTATGGAAGGGGGCGTGACGGCCGTCAATGAAGGCTACGAGAAAGAGATTTTACAGTGAAGCACAGAACCAGACAGAGGGAGAGCCCTGCCGGCAAACAAAAAAGGCAAAGGCAACAACAAGAGAACCCCATACAGAGAACGTGGCGAGAAAAACGCCAGGGAGGGCTGCGGACGCCTGAGTGGAAAGGCGAGCTCAAGATGAAGATCAGAAACCTCTGGAAAAAGAGGGAGAGACAGGAACCATCTCTGGAGAGGCACAGCGCAGAAGATCGAAGACCCAAACCAAGAAGCTGTAGACTCCCAAAAACCACTGTCCCAGGGGTACGGCAGGAGCATGGGGGGGGGGGGGGGGGGGGGGAAGAGCGGACTCAGATTGTGACACAGAGCCTGAACAGCAGGAAAGAAACCACAGCCACGCACAAGCCAAGATTGCCCTGACTGGCACAATCCGGCAGACCGGATGCCCTCCATGTCCTCCAGTTCCAGAGTAAATGGACCCTGGAACTGGACTAGAAGGAGACAAAGTAAGAAAGGGCCAAAAAATTTAGCGGAAAGCCCTGAGAAGGAGCCGCCCGGAAAAACGGAGCAGCTGACATGGGAACTGCAGGCTCCCAAGTCACCTGGAGTCACCTGAAGAGACAAGAAGAAGAGCGGTACAGAAAGACCTCCCCGCAAATGGGATCGCGGAGATGTCTGGGCAGGCTCACCACACACGCTCGAGACCACAATCAACTAAGGCCTGAAGAACCAAGAGGGCTGATCCAGAAAATAGGGCATGCCACAGCAATCTAGGAGAGTGCCAAATACAAGGAGACTAAACAGATGTGGACTCCAGCAGTCCGAATGGACCAGAGTACTCTGAAGCAACAGCCTGTCAGGACGGGAACGGAGGGGGGAGCAAAAGGGAACCCAGCTGGGACCCCCAGGTCCTGGGCACATGAAGGTAACCAAGAAAACTGTAGCATTAGCATAGCGCAACTGACATTGAGAAAGGGAAGGATCAACGCACCCTTCAAGGGAGATTGCGCCAAGAGAGGAGGAGCGCAATGGTAGGACCCAAACAACAGATGGTGGCTAGACCGGCTGTCACTGAGCCAAACACGAGTGACTAAACTCCTCCTACAGAGGAGAGTGCCTCAGCTGCATGAGCCTTATGCAGCCGGATCTAACCAAGAAACAGCAGGAGATCTAGGCTGCAATCGTGAGCAGGAAGCCCCATGTAGGGGGAAGAGAGAGATGGCTCTCTTTTGGCAGAAGAAAGTGCTCAGTGAAACAGGTCCCTGGTAGAGGGGAAAACATGGGGTGGTGGAGAGGAAACTCAGGTACAGACAGTGCCCAGCTCCCAGATCCTCGTACCCCCTGAGAAAGGAAGATTGCCCAAGTGCGCCAGGTACTGTAGGGGCGGAGAAATGTTGCCCCACGGCAACAGTCTAGGTACTGGGTGGACGTGGCCCCCAGGGACCCTGTGAAAACATACCAAGGCATAGAGGAGCCATTTGTGTCCCCAGAGGGATCTGAATCCTGGAGACTGGAGCTGGGTAAAGATACGAGATGAGATTACAAATGCAGAAAAGAAGCACACTCATCAACCTACAGCATTGGGAGAGCACCTCATTGGGGCAAAACCCTTGACCCTGTGAAAAAAGGGTGGCAGAAGGTGCTTCAACAGAGCCATTCTGGACGTTGTCTAAGGCAACAGAGCAGGTGCCAGAGCCACCCTGCACAGGAACCCAGGAAGATACAGAGCAGACTGTCGCCCCATCAGGCCCCCTGCCAGAACAGAAGTGCTTAACTGCCGCAGACCCATGGAAACAAGATCACAGGAAGGCCTGAGTTACCCCCCACTGAAAAGGAGGGGAGGAGGGCTCTACACGTGCAGTGTGTCCATAGCATAAGTAGGGACACTGACATGGTTACCTCACGATAGTATTGGAGTACCACAACTGCAGCCGCGACAGGAATCGCAGACATCCAAGTGTCCGGCAGTATGGAAAAAAGGTACAGCACCCAACAGCATGTCACAACGATGCCCTTAGCAGACCAACATTACACCTGTAGAAAGGGGAACTGAGTGTGCTGCTGTTGCTGAGTAGGTCCATAGAACCAGCATGAAACGCCCACACCCCATCTCTCAATGGTGCAACAGACCAGAACTGTGGTCGCAGACAAAGAGATAAAGAGATAAAGGATGCACGCAGTGCAGAAAACACGCACACAGTGTCTGGCTTACAGATATAAAGGTCCAATGAACTCACAGAGTTCATAGTTACGGAACCTCACATTAAAAATGAGTCACCGGACTTCTGCTGCAGGAGAGGCAGGAATAAGGAAGGTGACCTGGAGAATTAGAAAACCATGCAGGCACAGTCCGGCTAATTGGCATAGGAGCCGTGGACACACCAGATCCCGCACTCAGAACCACACACACTGCAAGTGGGTTACCAGCCCTCAGCCAAGAGAGCAGCAGGCATGTGGAGAGGGATCAGGGAAAGCAGGGAACTCTGCGAACCACTACGTGGTGCATTGTATAAGGCCCATGGAGCAACATGGGGTCACGCACTCGAAACCACAGCATGGCCGTGGGTTACCTGAACTTTTGCCACGGTCCTGGCCATGTCTGGCTGACTGGTATAGGATTCCTGAAGGCATAGGGTCCCTCCTTCCAACCCTCCCACAGAAAGCGGGGGTACTGGAGTGCGGCCGATCCGATGGGCTACCTGGTGGTGTAGGAGACCATGCAGATGACGGTCTGGCTGACTGGCATCAGTCCAGTGTAACTGCAGGGACCCTCTTCCAGATTTCTCCCACCAGCAGAGAGGTACGGGAAACCCCAGCCATGCACACGGTCGCCCGGAGGTGGGAGACAACCGTGCAGACAACGGTCTGGCTTAGCAATTAAACCTCCAGGTGCTGGCAAAAAGGGAACAACAGCCAGACAGGCAATTACTGTGCCCCTTTGTTGCATGGGGGAGGGCGGTGAAACCTAGGAGCCATGGATAGAGTCCCCGTCACCCTGGGAGATGTGGGGAGGCTGAGAAGCCGTGGATTATATCCTATCGCCCCGCATAGGGTCCATAGGACAAGCCAGGTCACTTCTTCGGACACCGCACACAACAGTGGGGTTCCGGAACTTCAGCTGCAGATGCATCAAGCCAAATGATAAGCAACAGGTGGCAGAGGAAACCACACAGACCACTGTCTGGCTTACTGGTATGGGTCCATAGTATACAAGGGGTCACTCCTTCAAGCATCTTGCACTAGCAATGGGGTACCGGAAAGCCAGTCGCGGATGCGGCTGCTATGAGATTGGTGACCTGTGGAGAAGGGAATCATTTTGTATGCACATGACAAAAACCCTTCCCGATGGATGACCGGAGGATAAGAAAACCACTGCTCCGGATGCCCAGTATCCTTCCGGGAATAAAAGCCACATGGCGGACTCCCTAGGCACAGGGGCGTGGTAACAGGCAGGCAGACATCACTGGAAATGACCATCCACCACAGCGGGTTGCATAAGTTCTGCTGCTGGACAGGGGCTCGATTACATAGGTAAAAGGGCTGACAAGGAGTGACTGCAAGGATGCAGCGCACAAAGTTGCCACCAGAGGGAACTCATTTTAGAAGAAAACCAAGAGGTGGAATGTAGTAGACGACCGCAAGGGGTGTTTGAACACGCACGCACTATATGTATTTATTTTTTTTGCTGTCCGCTGGCTTACAAAGTAAGCTGCTGTGGCGAGGGAATATAAAAGAATGTCCCCGGCTGCAAAAGCAGGGGAGAGAGTGCATAAATTTCCCCCGTACAGAGACAACGACTGCCGGCTTACAGTGTAAGCTGCGGCGGCAGAACAGCGGGGAGAGGAATGTCCTCGGATGCCAAAGCGGGGGAGGAGGGGCAGAGCTAAGCCCGACTCCCCCAGCTCAGCAATAATGGCCGCCGGCTAACAGTGTAAGCTGAAGCATTTAGGGCAGTGGGGAAAGGGAAAAAATGTCCCCTGGCTGCCAAGTGGTTGAGGAGTGAGGTCCCGGGGAAGAAATGTCCCTGGATGCCAAGCGGGGGAGGTGGGCGGAGCGAGGTCCCGACTCACAGAGATTATGGCCACCGGCTTACAGTGTAAGCCATGGCGCAAACAGCAGGGGAACAGGAAGGAACATCCCCGGCTGCCGAAGCGGGGGAGGAGGGTGAAGCTAAGCCCTGACTCCCACTGCTCAAAGACAGCGGCCGCCAGCTTACAGTGTTAGCTGTGGCGGAGACAGCAGGGCAAAGGAAGAAAATGTCCCCGGCTGCCAAAGCGGGGAGGAGGGTGGAGCTAAGCCCGACTCCCCCGGGTCAAAGACAGTGGCCGCCGGCTTACAGCATAAGCTGCGGCGGAGAGAACAGTGGGAAAATAAAACAGAATGTCCCCAGCTGCTGAAGAGGGGGGAAGTGAGGGCGGTAGCTAAGACCCGACACCCCCGGCTCAGATATAATGGCCGTTGGTTTACTTGGTAAGCGGCGGGGGTGGGGGTGGCTAGGAATAAAATCCTTGGCGCTAGTTCCCACGCAGCAGGAGAGGGGACTGGGGGCGCAGCCATGCTCAGTTTCCCTGCCCGACCATCATGGCCGCTGGCAAAGTGTAGGTGCCAGGCGGTGGAGAGCAACAACCCCCGCTGCCGAAGCAGTTGATTTAAGCACGGTAGAAAAGTCCCCGGCTGCCTGGGAAGGAATACTCACCTACCGGAAAGATGTCCCCTGATACTCACCTGATTGAGTCTTCGGCCAGCTTAACACCACAATGCATCATGCCAGGCTGCCATAGTTGGGAGAGCAGGGGCAAGAGGGCACCCGGACCCGATATACTACCCTAGCGCTGGCTGTTGGCGAGAAGGGGGTTAATGGTCCAAACTCTATGTCCCGTGCCCCTTCATCGCAACAGGGGGAACAGGTAACAAAATATAAAAGGAATGAAAAAACTAAACACCACTAACTATATAACAAGAAAAAGACCAGGTCTGGAGAACTCCAGGCCTGTGTCTTGCCTCCTACTGACACTAGCTAAAACTGATTACCTCACTTCCAGTTGGCGGGTATATCCTGCCAGGGAGGTGCCGACTTTTTTTTCCTAGTGTCAGCGCCCCCTAGTGGCAAGAGCATAAACCCATCAGTATCTGTGTCCCCCAATGAAGAGCGACCAAGAAAAACACAAATACACTTCTTTTGCTTATGTGTGCTAAGAAAATGGTATTCCAAAGTGATTTTATTGGTTTTTGCTTATGTGAGCCAAAATGTATCAACCCCCTGTGATAGCATGATAAATGTCACATATAAGCAAACCCAAAGCAAAAATAAAAAATGCCTACAGAACTCGCTTACCAAAGCAAACAATGATAAATGTCCCCCAATGTGCTTTATAACTGTGGCTTTTAAAACATGCAGCTAAAGATGCTGAAAGATACAACTGTAATGCAAACATAGGGAAATTCCGTCAGTACTTGCCTGCATGTAGTTTGTGTGCCAAACCAAGCTGGTGAAACCGGTCTGCTTTCATTTTTGAAATCCGATATGCTGAAGACTGAAAGCGTGTTATTGATGTATCCTTGCATAGTGCTGGAAGTATGGCTGCCATAGGGTGGAACAGAGAAAGACCAGTAATAAACCAAACGTGGGATCATATCAGATGTAAAAGCAATGATCATAGCCTGCAGCATGAGTAGGAAAAACAAAAGAGAAACCGTTTTAGAAAAAGACTGAGCTACATAAGCAAACACGCATAAATGTTCCACTGTATTATATGATACTTGCTTTGTAAAAAGGCCTCTCTCTTTACTATCATAGATGGGAAAAATACTTGTGTAAAGCAATGGCATGTGTATAGGTCCACAGAGTTACTACTTGGCATGCGGAGAGGGGGGCCACAGGGCTCCACAGTTCACAGTTATTGTGGTATACCAGTAAAGCTGTTCCAGATTAAGGTAGAGTTAACTAAATTGTCTATAAATATTTCTTATCTGTGATTTAAAGGGGTTGTCTGGTCAAAACAACTTATCCCCATCCACAGGATAGTGAATAAGTGAATAGAATTCGAAGTCAACATTTTGAATTATTCATTTCTGAAACTATTTCTGAACATTGTTTAGGTAGTTGGTACATATTAAAGTAATATCTACATGAACATCTGGACCCAAGGTTTCCCAGAATAACATGACAAAGCATTACACTACCTCCACCAGCTTCTCTTCTTCCTCTAGTGCAAAAATATCTCTTTATGACAAGAATTGTTGGAAAATGGTACAAAAGAAAAAAGAGAAAGTGTTGTTTTGGAATCAAAAATTTTCTGATCAAGCTTTTGAGGGAAGAATTATAAAATATATTGTTGTAGCCTCTGTACTATGATTCCACTTCTGTTTTTATTTTGTTGCTATGCTCCTCCGTTTCTGAAAAACAGGGGTTTTACTATTTGGTGGACTATATGCACCTTTTCCTAAATAATCAGATCGTTTGGAACTTAATTTAAAATAAAAGATATACTATACTTTATTTAAAATAAAATATTTACCATAAAGTGCACTGTGTACTTTACTCTGTCTTTGACTTGATTTATTCTTAAAAGTAGTTCAGTCTACTAAGTATAGGGGATAAGTTTCAGATCGCAGGGGGTCCGACTGCTAGGGCCCACCGCGATCTCCTGTACGGGCCCCCAGCTCACTGTCCCCCAGCGGTCGGACCCCTGCGATCTGAAACTTATCCCCTATCCTTAGGATAGGGAATAAGTTTTTCAGCACTGGATTGCTCCTTTAACTGCATTGATTTGTGCTTTTTTGCACCTAACTGCAAGAATAATATATATCAATAACCACTGCAAAAAAATAACCACAAAGTGCTCTACTATAGAGGAGTTTTGGAAAAAGTCTACACTAGAAGGTATATTGAAAAGGTGCAACTGATGAACTACACCAAAATATGCGTCTAACAGACTACAAAGTGTATATCCAATGATAAATCTCCCCCCATGTCTTTGCAATTCAGAGTTTGTTATGAAGGCACTATGGGGGCCTACACAATGTTAGGCAGGTGGTTTTAATATTGTGGCTGAAGTGGATCAGCAAACTTTTTTTTCTAATGCATGCTATAATGCAACCTAATAAAGCTTAAGTGGTTATTAAGAGGTTCTTGAGTTACCATATTTATATTGTATCCAGAAAGAACAAAAGAACAACATCTATACTGCTGTGGATCCTAGCAACTTTTATGTGTTGCTATCAGACTTCTTAGACATTAACTACCGATCTAATTTCTTTCCCCTCCTCCTGTCGTTTTATACAGGTTATGACCGATTTTGGCTTTAAAGCGTATCCGTATCTGCATGCACAAAGGAAGGCTACAATTTTGCAGTAGCATTTCTTTATATTTTGACAGATCAATAAACACCACACTTACATTTGTTACCACAGCAAGTATTGCAATTCCTTGCATGATTGGCTGCCAGGCTCCAATGTGCTGTGCCTTCTCTGGTACCATGCACCGGAACTGAGTGGTGAGCTTCCATGCATCCACCCTAATCTCCAGTAAATTGTTTACAAGGGCCAAAAGAGGAGCAAGAGGAAAGGATGCCACAAACAAAGTAACAAATCCAAACTGGATCACTGTCAGAAAAATAGAAATAGGTAAACATGTTGTTCCTGCATTATGTTATCAACCAAAATGCAAAGAAATACATTTACTTTATGTGATAAAGTACTGAGAAAATAGTTAATACCTTTTAGGAAGCAGATTGTGTTTTAAATAGAAATTAAAAATTACTGATATAAAGGTTACTTATATAACGCAGTATACTATGTAATGCAACTTATTTATAACTCGACTGTACTAAGAATTCTAAAAGCTAATAATATATAGCTATATTTTATAGGATATGATCACACCTACATAATCATAATAATTTAAGTCAATGGGCACCAACATAACTCGCTTGCGGAATTTCCACAGCAGATTATGTACCCTTAAATTGGGCTTGGGCAAATATGTGCAACAATTGAACTGCATTCCAACAACTAACTTGATACTGTCATTTAACAACTGCTATAGGAGGCAATCCCAAAAAATTACTGATATGTTACTGGAAGAAACAAAGTAATCTGCAATAATTGTGAAAACATAAAGGACACCACTAACATAAAATCAAAACCAAGAAAAAAAAAAAAAGAGAACAAATGACAATGAGGGGCATTTACTAAGGGGTTTAGTCATTTTTTTTTCTGACAATTTTTGGCGCAAAATTGTCGCAATTGCGCCTACCCTATTTTTTGTGCGACTTTCTCTAGCAAGTGCTAGAAAGTCAAATTTTTTTTCCCCGCTTAATTTACGCAAGTTTTCAGTTTTTATTAACAGGTATTTATTAACTGAGACAGTCGCAGTTGCGCAATAAACTGTCGCAACGGCCGTAAAAATTGACTAAATTTACTCCAGCTCCAACATGGAGCAGGCAAAGCTACTGCCGCCCGGGCTCCGACTTACTTTCTCCCCGCTACCCTCACTGCGCTACCAGGACACTACAGTGATTTACATCCCCCCCCCCCACCCCTCTCACCTGCCAGCGCCACACAACTCCCATCTGTCTGCTGTTGCAAGACTACAAGTCCCAGCATGCCCTTACAGTGAGGACACGCTGGGAGTTGTAGTCTTGTAGCAGCGGGAGCTGAGCAGCGCGGACGGGAGACAAGGGGGGGGGGGGGGGGGGATATCAGTGTTCCCATAAGTGAGGGTAGCGGGGAGGCCGTATGAGGAGCCCGGGCGGCTGCACTGTAATGTCAGCCCGGGCTCCTGCCCTGAGAGCCAAAAGCTTTGGCTGTCAGGGCATGCTGGGTGTTGTAGTTTTGCAAAAGCTGGAGGGCCACAGTTTGCAGACCACTGGTTTGTGGTCTGTAAACTGTAGTCCTCCAGCTGTTGCAAAACTAAACTGCTGAAGGCGACCGGCGAAGACGTTCACTTACCCTTCCGAGGCTCCAGCGACGATCGGTGACGGAGATCGTTGGGCGGCACTGTCGCGCGGTAGTGTTGTGCAGCGCTGGATCCTACGGAAGCCGGTAAGTTGCCCAAGCCCTAAAACTGTTTCACAACCAGGGTGCCTCCAGATGTTGCAAGACTACAACTCCCAGCATGCCTGAACACCCTTTGGCTGTCCAGGCATGCTGGGAGTTGTAGTTTTGCAACATCTGGAGGCACCCTGGTTGGGAAACACTGGCCTAAAACAGTGTTTCCCAACCAGGGTGCCTCCAGATGTTGCAAGACTACAACTCCCAGCATGCCTAGACAGCCTTTGGCTGTCCAGGCATGCTGGGAGTTGTAGTTTTGCAACATCTGGAGGCACCCTGGTTGGGAAACACTGGCCTAAAACAGTGTTTCCCAACCAGGGTGCCTCCAGATGTTGCAAAACTACAAGTCCCAGGTTGGGAAACACTGTGCCCGGCCTCCGCCCCACCTTACTGTAAGGGCATGCTGGGAGTTGTAGTTCTGCAGCTGGGAGCAGGGGACAAGCTTGTCACTTGCCCACACATCTCCTGCACCACACAACTACAACTCCCAGCATGTCCTTACTGTAAGGGCATGCAGGCAGTTGTAGTCATGCGGGGCGGGAGATGTGTGAGCAGGTGATAATAAATGTACTAACCCATTTTTTTCTTCTTCTCATTTCAGATCCGTGTATCCTGTGGACTCCTTCGGATTCGGTTGGACTACATCGATGACCAGCGTTTTTCTTTGTTTGATTTTAATAAAATGGTTAACGAGGGCTTGTGGGGGAGTGTTTTTTGTAATAAAATTTTTTTTAAACCGTTGTGTTTTTTCCTTACTTTACTAGACAGGCTTAGTAGTGGAAGCTGTCTTATAAACGGAGTCCATTACTAAGCTGGGCTTAGCGTTAGCCACATAAACAGCTAGCGCTAATCCCCTATTATTACCCCGGTACCCAACGCCACAGGGGTGCCGGGAAGAGCCGGTATCAACAGGCCTGGAGCGTCAAAAATGGCGCTCCTGGGCCTAGACAGTAACAGGCTGGCGTGGGCCAGTAACAATGGTCCTCTCCCACCCTGGTAACGTCAGGCTGTTACTGTTTGGTTGGTATTTGGCGGAGAATGAAATTATTTTTAAATAAATAATGAAATATAAAAAAAACACATGGGGTCCCCCCTATTTTTATTCTCAGCCAAATACCAACCAAACAGTAACAGCCTGACGTTACCAGGGTGGGCAAGGACCATTGTTACTGGCCCTCCCCAGCCTAAATAACGCCAGCCTGTTACCGCCTAGGCCCAGGAGCGCCATTTTTGACGCTCCAGGCCTGTTGGTACCGGCTCTTCCCGCCACCCCTGTGGCGTTGGGTACCGGGGTAATAATTGGGGGTTAGCGCTAGCTGTTTTTGTGGCTAACGCTAAGCCCGGCTTAGTAATGGACTCCATCTATAAGACAGCTTCCACTACTAAGCCTGTCTAGTAAAGTAAAAAAAACAAAAAACAGGTTTAAAAAAAAAAATTATTACAAAAAAACACTCCCCCACAAGCCCTCGTTAACCATTTTATTAACATCAAGCAAAGAAAAACGCTGGTCGTCGAAGTAGTCCACCGAATCCGAAGGAGTCCACAGGATACACGGATCTGTAGAAGTAGTAACAAAAAAAAATAAAAAGTGTAAGTACATTTAGGGAGAAAAAAAACTGTTAAAATTTTTTTATAAACACACACACACACACTAAACGCCGTTTACCACTATTCTGAGCCATGACTACAATTTAGTTATTGAATTATTTAGATGTGGTGAAAAAGCTACAAAAAAACTCAAAAACAAAAGATCCAGAAGGAAACCTAGCAGCCAAACCTATTCAGAAAGCAGGAAAAAGGAACAGACTATTTTTTCTACTACATAAAGTAAATTTCCCACTTTTGCCTATGTGTGCCAAATTTATTAATGCCGTGCAGCAATTTAGTAAATTTGTCGCACAGTCAAAAATGAAGTAGAAAAAAACAGGGTAAAAACAAGACTACATAGTAAAAGATTAGTAAATGCCCCTCAATATCCTTTTTCTTGCTTTTGTTTTAGGATCACAATTTAAAGGATAAAAAATAAACTGGAAAAGCTTGTTATACATGTCTACATGTCTTAGAAGGTAGACATGCCCCCCTTCTCCCCCTCCTCTAAGACTGAAAACAAATGGGTTGTTGCCCACATGCGGCTGGAATGCAGCAGTCCATTAGTAGACTGATTTACTGTCACATTCAGCCACATGCAAACGACAAGCCAGCTGTTTTCACCCTAATGCTAGTGCATGTAAGCCAGGAAAATTAGGTGGAGGAGGCAGATTTTAGCTTTCATACGTTTTGTCTGCACAGTTTATGTGCGCACTTACCAGTAGTAGGAACAGTACTAGCAGAGGTACACAGTGGCACCATAGGGGCACATAGTGGCACCAGCCAGCTATATCCCACTGACAAAGATGATGTTTTATGTATAAGGGTAGGGTCAAACATGCCGTATTTTGATGCTGCTTATTTTCCTACCCACTAAAGTCAAAGCGGATTTTGCTACCCATTGACTTCAATGGGTAGGAAAATATGCAGCAGCAAATATGCAGCAGGTAGATGACCCTACCCTAAAAATGTTTGTACTAAGTGTGGCTTCCATTATGTATCTACAGAGGTTTTTGTCCAACTTTCACAGACTGCTGAAATCCATATTTGCCTAGTTTAGTAGCGATATACAGTGGGGCAAAAAAGTATTTAGTCAGCCACTAATTGTGCAATAATGAGAAAAAAATTAGAAGCCTGTAATTTTCATCATAGGTATACCTCAACTATGAGAGACAAAATGAGGAAAAAAAATCCATAAAATCATACTGTGATTTTTTAAGAATTTATTTGTAAATTATGGTGGAAAATAAGTATTTGGTCAATAACAAAAGTTTATCTTAATACTTTGTTATATACCCTTTGTTGGCAATGACAGAGGTAAAACATTTTCTGTACGTCTTCACAAGGTTTTCACACACACTGTTGATTGTATTTTGTCCCATTCCTCCATGCAGATCTCCTCTAGAGCAGTGATGTTTTGGGTCTGTCGCTGGGCAACAAGGACTTTCAACTCCCTCCAAAGATTTTCTATGGGCTTAAGACTCCAGGACCTTCAAATGCTTATTACGAAGCCACTCCTTCATTGCCCGGGTGGTGTGTTTGGGGTCATTGTCATGCTGAAAGACGTCATTGTCATGCAGAATCTCATGATACATGGCCCCATTCATTCTTTCCTTTACATGGATCAGTCATCCTGGTCCCTTTGCAGAAAGCCCCAAATCATGATGTTTCCACCCCCATGCTTCACAGTAGGTATGGTGTTCTTTGGAGGAGAAAGAATGCTGAGTTGCTTCCAAACATGACAAGTTGAGATTTTACCAAAAAGTTCTACTTTGGTTTCATCTGACCATATGATATTCTCTCAATACTCTTTTGGATGATCCAAATGCTCTCTAGCAAACTTCAGACGGGCCCCAACATGTACTGGCTTAAGCAGGGGGACACATCTGGCACTGCATGATTTGAGTCCCTGGTGGCGTAGTGTGTTACTGATAGTAGCCTTTGTTACTTTGGTCCCAGCTCTCTGCAAATCATTCACTAGGTCTGGTTCTGGGATTTTATTCTCACCGTTCTTGTGATCATTTGGACACCACAGGGTGTGATCTTGCGTGGAGCCCCAGATAGAGAGAGATTATCAGGGGTCTTGTATGTCTTCCATTTTCTAATAATTGCTCCAACAGTTGATTTCTTCACACGAAGCTGCTTGCCTATTGTAGATTCAGTCTTCTCAGCCTGGTGAAGGTCTGCAATTTTGTTTCTGGCGTCCTTCGACAGCTCTTTGGTCTTGGTCATAGTGGAGTTTGGAGTGTGACTGAGGTTGTGGACAGGTGTCTTTTATACGGATAACAAGTTCAAACAGGTGCCATTAATACAGGTAACGAGTGGAGGACAGAAGGTAATGAGTGGAGGACAGAGGAGACTCTTAAAGAAGAGAGAGCCAGAAATCTTGCGAGTTTGTAGGTGACCAAATACTTATTTTCCACCATAATTTGCAAATAAAATTATTTAAAATCAGACAGACAATGTAATTTTATGGATTTTTTTTTCTCATTATGTCACTCATATATGAGGTATACCATTGAAGAAAATTACAGGCCTCTATCATCTTTTTAAGTGGAAGATCTTGCACAATTGGTTGCTGAATAAATACTTTTTTGCCCAACTGCACCTCCCAATATAGCTAGAAAGCCTAGGGACCCAGATGTCTCTGGACCCTGAAAGGCCCCTGATACTGTATGATATATAGATACGATGGTCAGATTTATCAATCTGTCTGAGACAAAAATGTGTCATATCTTTGTTTCCGATAGTGACCAATCACAGCTCAGCTTTTATTTTACCACAGCAATCTGAGTAATGAAAGATGATCTGTGACTGGCTGTCATCTGTCCAAGACCAAAATGAAGCACGCACTCTCTATGCCTCTCAATGGGACAGCCCAAGTGCTGTACTAGTGTATCTCCGGCTGTCCTGAAGAGATGCATGGAGGGAGCGTGTTGACCACCGCACTGTGCAGTGGTTGACACAGCTCTGTGCATGGGGAGAAAGGTCTTGGTGGGTCCCAGCGGTTGGACCCCCCACGATCAGACACTTAGCCCCTATCCTTTGGATAGGGGATACATTTTCCTAAACTGGACTACTCTAATTTTAGAAGCGATTTCATGCTGGTGCACACTGCTGATATTACTTGGTCACTAGCTAAACATGTTGGATGGAGGCTTGAAGGAAGGTGCACACTGCTTGTCTGCAAGATTTCGGCAAAGCTACTTGTCCATGAAGCTTTCTGATATTTGCAGGCTTACCCAAAGAGTATGTTCTTTTTATTATTTTTAAAGATTAGCATCTATCTAAGGCAGGGGTCTCAAATTCAAATTATCTGGGGGCCACTGGAAGTAGCAGCTGGGTGAGGCTGGGCCGCATGCGTCCCTTATATATATAATACCCCCCATCATGCTCCCCTTACATATAATGCCCCCATCATGTGCCCCTCATCATCCACCAGCAACCCCCCCCCCCCCATTCCCCCTACCCCCCTGTGGTAATAGCATGAGCTGACGGATGATGGGGGTGCTACTTCTGGGGGTTCTCCACATTAGGTAGTAGCAGGTTCCCTTCCCCACATTAGGTAGGTAGTAGCAGGTTCCCTTCCCCACATTAGGTAGGTAGTAGCAGGTTCCCCACATTAGGTAGGTAGTAGCAGGTTCCCCACATTAGGTAAAAGTAGGTTCCCCACATTAGGTAGGTAGTAGCAGGTTCCCCACATTAGGTAGGTAGTAGCAGGTTCCCCACATTAGGTAGTAGCAGGTTCCCCACATTAGGTAGTAGCAGGTTCCCCACATTAGGTAGTAGCAGGTTCCCCACAGGGGAATTGAAAGTGAGAATTGAAAGTGAGATGCACAAATACAGGGGAATGATCAGAAAGATTACGGGGGAGATACTCCATAGACGTAACCAGGGGAAAGACGAACTCATTGCCCTGTGCGAGATCAATACGTGAGAGCATACCACGAGAGTTAAAATTGCAGGAGTATTGCACCTTAGTAGGATTAGGTCTTCTCCATTAATCTGCCCACCCCACCTCCTCTACAAACCTTGCCAGACATGTAGAACCAGGAGTCCCAGAAAGCCCTCTGTTACTAAACCTATCAAGTGTCGGGTGCAACAAATTATTGAAATCCCCGACCACCATGAGCAGCGCATCAGGCATAGAGGATAAATAAGACACCACCATTGAGCATGGGGGGGGGGGGGATATAGTGTGCAACCAGCACATACAAGGTATGGTTAAAAGTACCATAAAGGCAAACAAACCTACCCTCTGGGTCTATAAGGCTAGAAGTACAGGCAAATAAAATGCTTCTATGAATGAGCATGCTTACACCCCGGACATGTGAGGAAAAAGTGGCGTGGCCAAACCACGGTTTATTCAGCACATGTTTAGTGTCACTCCTCAAGTGCGTTTCAGAGAGGCACAGCACAGCAGGTTGATAGGGTTTGCGCGCCTGAAACACAGCAAGACGCTTAGTGAGATCATTGAGGCCCCTTACATTCCATGCCACCACATGCAAATTAGTTGCCAAAAGGAAACAAAGGAAACATAAGTAAAAATACAAGGGGGCGGACGCAGTAGTCGCCAATATTCTAAATCGGGACAGAGCACTGCACAATGAGAGGAAGAAAGGACACTGAACAACACAAACACCCCAGGCAAACAACAAAAACCAAACAGTTGCAACTTGTGACACAGGGTGCAAACAAACAGCCCAGGTAGAGTGAGCAGATGACGTATAGATAGGAGATACCTCACAAACATGCCGTGCTCAAATCCGAGCAAATAAGAACTAAATATAGAAAGGACATCAGGCAGTATATATAAAAACTCAGAACAGATGATCAGGAATATAGGCAATAAATGAAAAAAATAACATAGGCACAGGAGCACATTCAAAACTTTAGGGCCTAGATATAAACCAAGGCACAGGAAGTCCTAGACAGGCTGGCAGGACTAAAATTAGCACACATAGTCCACACAGGAACTTCAGGTACGGGGGTGCCGTATTTGCGTATCATGAATATCCAGCCATTCCGCCGCCGCCACAGAGGTGTCAAACATATGAGTAGTTCCTAAGGCGACCACTCGGAGAGGAGCAGGGTATAGGATAGAGCATAAATAGCAAATTTAGCTCGCCTCTTTTGAACGTCGGCCGAAAAATCCGGGAAGATAGAGATACGGCTGTCATTAATAGAGAGCGAGTCCATGTCCCTAGCTTTGTGGAGAATGATATCTCAATCCTTATAATGTAAAATGCGGATGAGGCCAGCTCGGGGTGGAGCCCCAGGCGGGAGAGGATGAATCGGCATGCTGAACAGAAAATAGAGGCGTCAAAGTCTCTTTTCCAAATGTAGTAAGGAGCCAATTCTCAAAGTATTCCCCAGGGTCACGAAACTTGACTTTTTCAGGGACACCCACCAGGCACACATTGTTCTGCCGCAAGCGGTTTTTCATATGATCAAAAATTAGCGGCAAGTGCAGTCAAATAATCACATGATGCATATCTCTCTTGAGCGGAAGGACTTGATCCTCCAGATCCCCCACTCTTTCCTCAACCGCACTAACCCACTCAAAAACCTTTTGCATATCATGGTGGATAAGGTTAATGTCCTCAAGCAGGCAGCCCAGTAACATTTTAACAGCAGTGTTGCCCTTGGACACAGGCAAAAAGACATCTTTCAAAGTAGGCTCAGCAGGAGTAGATGGAGGTAATGGGGTACTTAATGTAGCAGGCACCACACCAGCAATTGAGGGATTAATAATGGCAGGAAGCTGAGCAGTCACAGCAGTGATAGTCCCAGCAGAAGATACAGAAGCAGTGGGCTTAGCAGGGCTATCAGGGGATAGTGCAGCAATGGTAGAGGAGTCCCCATGAAAGGCAAATGGCACTCCAGTAAGCAAAGGGTTAATTCCAGATTGACCTGCAGCGTCAGGGCGTTCAGGTCCACTTAACAGAGCAGAGGGGTCCGACCAGCCAGTCAGCCCCATCCTGCTACTCCTTGCTCCAATCAGAGCCCGCTCCGGCTGGTCTGTGAACCTTGCAAAGCACTGCAGCTTCTCCGCAACTCCAGACACCTCAGCACAAGATGGTGCCGGCTCCCCCTGCATCTCGGCCTCACCATCCTCTTGCGTTCCCTGCATCCGCTTGTTGCGTCTCCGCCCGGCCATCCTGACACCACTGTTCCGGGCACCTTCACCCACAGGTAGGCAGCGATTAAGGACAATAATCTGACCTAATATCCAGGCTAACAGAATGATGCTCAGCGGAGCTCCAGACCGCGCATCTGCTCACATGCCGTGCTAAGCCACGCCCCTCCCCCCACAAATAAATAATTAAAGCAGCGTTCTGGCAAGTTTTTTTTTTTCCACTGCCCAACAGTAATGTGAAATAGCTAAATAGTCGGATGTCACCTCTATTCTTTTCTATTGGACACTTCCTTACCATAGAAATGAAGAGTGAAAGTGGCATCCAGTCCACTCAACAGATGCTGAGGATTCAGCAGGTTCGATGTGGGGGTTATGTGATGTAACAACTTAACCCACAGGGCTGTAAGTAAGCGAATAACCATTTAGCTAATACAGATTACTGTTCGGTAGGGAAAAAAGTTGCCTGCAGTACAACTGTAGGGTGGTTTCACACATGGCATTTTTCTACTAACTGCAAAAATCTCTGTGGTCAAAGCTGGAAGGCAGTAAGAAAAATATAAAACAATGCTTTTTTGTGACTTTTCAATAGAAATCCTTAAATCATATCATCAAAGAATGACAGGAATTGCAATGAGAAAAATACATACAGACACTTCAGAAAAAAAAGTTTAAGGCTTTTTTTAAAGGACATCTGTACTGATGAATTTTACATATTCTTGTGCCCGGGCTACAAAAAACAAAAAAAATAAAACTTTGACTCACCTTCCTACGTTCCTCCGTTGCTCTGGTATCAGCCTCACGGTCCTCCGCTGCGATCCTCATGCTGCTTCCTGGGGACAGGAATGTTACAGAGCTGTCAGCGTATCACCGGCCACAGTGTTGTCTCACCTCGGGGGGTGATAGGCTGAGTGCAATGTCATGTAAGGAGCTATAGCTGGCTCCTGACATCACTGTGGCCGGTGATATGCTGATGGCTCTGTGCCGTTCCTGTCCCCAAGAAGCAGCAGGAGGATCGCAGTGGAGGACTGTGAGGCCGATACCGGAGCAACCGGGGAACGTAGGAAGGGGAGTCAAAGTTTTTTTTGTTTATTTGTGCAGCCCGGGCACAGGAATATGGAAAATGCATCAGTACAGATGTCCTTTCAGCTAAAAAAAAAAAAAAAAAAAAAAAAAAAAAAAAACCCTAGTCAACCTAATAGCCGGGTATTCAGTCCAAGTGTCTAGGGCAGCATAAGCTGTAAATACAGCCCCAATTATATAGGCAGCCTCACAGAGTGAAGAAGAGTCCTTCCTTGTAGTACAGGACTCTTCAGCTCCCTTATTATACATACAGTGTGTGCATCAATATAACATCAGTGTGTCTACACTACATATACATATATATATATATATATATATATACACACATTGGGGAGAGATCAATAAAAGATAGGATGATCTGAAACTAGAAACAAATATGAGAGCCTCAGCAGCGAAGGAGTACAAAATAAAAAGCACAAGAGGGGGATATTCGTTCTTGTTGCCAGGGAAATATTTTTTTCCGAGAGGTGGGATGCAACCTCTGGAACGGGGTCAGTTACTCACCTGTCCTCAGAGCAGAGCAGCCCCAACCCTCAGTCAATCACTGGATGAGACGCTCCACTTCTGGTTCCATGCAGACTCTGCCTGATGGCTCTCTCTCCGCTTGAAGGGAGCTGGCCATGTAACCAGGGCATCAGCTAATTGGCAAATACCCCATGCAGGCGACACCACACCTGCATGTCGTGACCAACGGCTACACAATGTTGCAGGACAGACACTTTATGCTGCAAACCGATAACTGGGAAAAGGTTTAGACAAGCAACCTACCCATTTCAAGATACTCATAAAACAATCCTAATTTTCCTATAGGTTGCAAACGGTAATCCTGTTCCCACCGAGGCTTTATTGTTTCTATTCCAGAAGAACGACATCTTGCAATAATATTTTTTATCCATCTGCAATGTGAAGAAATTTCAGAACTATCAATTGCTGCTGCTTAACACCTAAAGACAATACAACACCTAAAGACAATATTTTATACTTTGTTGCTGACTTCACATTCAGCTCTTCTGATTGTAGAGAAAAAGTAAAGAGCAGTAAAAGTGTAGACACATCGCAGTAGTGGAAAAAAATTGTCACCCCACTATATAGTGCAACATGAGGTCCAACATATCTTTTCTCTCTTATTTCATAGTAGGATGTATAAAGGCCCCATGCATACTACGGCAATTCAGAAAGGAATTTTCTTGCTAAATGCTGTCAGGTGATCTGTGGTGCCCGGAATCGAGGTTCAGTTTGTACTTTAAATTCCCACTGACAACGGGCTTTTCTGGGTGGAATTCCACTAAAAACAAATGAACATGCTAATTTCTTTGGCAAAATACGGATCTATGTTGGAAGTTCCACTGCAGAACTTCTGCAGTGTGCACCTCATTGAGATCAAGGGCATTCTGCTGCAAGTGGATTCCGCTTGGAATTAATAAAAAAAAATCCATAGTGAGTATGGGCCTTAAGACTATAATGTTCCATCTAACTCTCAAATGTCAGATAATAAAGCAAGTTAATTGTGCAATACAATTTATATGGCCAGGTAAGAAGCCATTCACATTTTAGGGCTTTGTTGCTGTTATACATTGCAATACTTTCAAGATGGAATTCCGCCTTATACCGCTTCATACCTGTAGGGCGACCAGAGACTTTAATATGACAAACATAATCTACTTAATCTGGTCTGTATCCTGAACATAAAATTTGTCTGTGTCGTAGTCCAAAATAGCTTGAGGAATGGGGTTTGTTAACAACAATTAATGCTTTCTTGAAATAAGAGTATGCCATAAAATAACAAAAGAAGCATGACACACTCATAAAGCCCCTAATGCACCATTGGTCCCTGCAGGTATAATGATGTCCATATACATTTTAATAGTTGCAGAATCAATGGCTACAGAACAGTAAACAAAGACCTGTGGAGTGTCCTGACAATGAAATGATGCAGAATTTATCAGGCAAGTAACTCTTATTTTTTTCCGGGTTTTATTTCGGAAACCCCTATAATATAATAATAATACTTACGGCAGAAGAATTTCCTGAATATTATTCCAGATGGCTTTGCCTCCCATTATAATAGTCAGCTGTGTTGTCAGTTCAAGAAGGCAGCCACCAGGATCACACTGTAAAAGTCAGTCACATTGTTTAAATTTAAAACCGAAAACAAACAGAAACTTCACAAACGTAATGAAAGTGACAAAAATTTGCTTGGATTTGTTAAGATGCATTTAGTAACAGATCGATAAAAATAGTTATCACTAAAGAACAGAAGTCATGAGGTTAAAGTGAAGAGAGCCAACTCATTTTCTTCTTACTTGTGACATTTATCTGACCTGAGTTTTGGAGCCAAAGCCAAAAGTGTATTCAAAAGGAATAGGAAATATAAAGAAGGGACTTCTTCTTCTCCTTCCTTCTGGATCAAATTCTGACTCTGGCTCAAAAACTGCAATGGCAGATTCTAAAAAAACACCAGAAAAAAAACCTTAGTGTAAATGCAGCATTACTATCTTATTTCTTTAGAAGCCTACCTTCACACTCTAGAACCATAATTTTACTGACTTAAAGGGAACCTGTCATTACAAAACAATCTATTTTTTACATCAAGTTTTTATCTTTAAAATCTTCTGCTTCTGTAGAGAAAACTTTTTTTGCAGTCTCATCTTCATCACATGAAGGATCACAGTAAAAGATTACACCAGTATAGAGATAATATGGGATCAGGCCATTCATAAAAAGGTGACAGGTGACTCCTCCTCTTCCCAGCACAATGACCTCTCTGTGCAGGTCACAAAGCCTGTCTTTTATGTAAGTCAATGGGGTCCCTTCCAATCTATTGTTACCTACATCCAGGAGCCTGCTGGTTGCAATGGTTGCCCTCATAATAATTAACCAAAAGCACAACGCATAGTATCCTAGCCTCATTTAACTACATTACAGATAAAATAAATAAAATAAATAAATAAAAACTTACTTCCTCATTGCGAAATCTTCCAAACCAATAAACTGGATCTCCGGGGTACCCCACAAACTTCCCTTTAAAAAAAGCAATGTAGAAGCAAGAGGAGTAGTAATTGACAAACTGGAACAAAAACATCTTTGTGGTCAGACTGTTTTCATAGTCCGTCTTTGTTCGAGGTAGCTCTGCAAAAAATAAATAAAAAATTACCAGTTAATAAGACAAGTTTTTAGGGTCATTAACAGTAAAGAAAGGTACAAACAAATGGCAGACAACTGTATGCTCAGCTTTAAAGTCACTAAGGGAGTACATTCACTGGTTCACTAAGGGAGTGAAAAGGCTTAAACAAGGCTGCAAATGAAATGCATTTTATGGTCAGCTTTTCACTCACATTGTATTTAAATATAGACAGCAATTGTGGTTTGCTGAATTTGCATCTGTTGTAAAAAAATCTACAAAAGATGTATGGAGACTTATCTGTGTGCATTGTGTTTCTAATACTGTCTTATGTAGGTTTCCAACAGAGTCAATCAATCCTATGCAGATCATCTTCTAATCTACATTGTGTCTGCTCCAAATGTGAGAACTTGAATATTAGAAGATTTTTTTTATAGATGGTCACATAATTTAGAAAATAGATATAGTACTACAGTTTAACACACATAAATATATATATTTATTAGTCCACACAGGACAATCACCTGAGGTGCACATTATCCACCAGCTTACCAAACACAGAGTTCAATCCAAAATCCCCACTCCAGGATACAGCACCAGTCACCAGGTCTAGTTTAGTTGCAGACTTTAAAATTTACTGCATCAGAGGATACACAAATACGATGTTTCAGCTAGTAAGCCTTTCTCAAGCATGATACTCAGAGGTAGAAAAAAATTTGAGCTTCTAGGCGCTGAGCCGTGGAGGTAGAAATGGTGAGGACACAGTTTTTGTCCTAAAATCAGGTTTATTCGCATTATAGCAACACGTTTCTGGTCCGTAACGGACCCTTCATCAGGCAAGGTGCATACACAAAGCTGGCAAGACAAACAATAAATATGCTCATGGTGTCCTTGCAAAGGGCACGTCAATTAGGTAATTCACAACCCATTTTTTGTAGAACTTCATTTACAATACAGCAGCGGGCCCCCCGCAGTCAGACATCTTATCCCCTATCCTTTGGATAGGGGATAAGATGTTTTTGCCCGGAATACCCCTTTAAGGAGTGGAACTTGTTCTGTTAGCGTATGACAGCAGTCAGCGATGTATAAGGATTGACATAGCTGTGATTGAACGACCAGGTATATGCTCGTGTGGGAGCGATATGAGGCAGTAGTGGGGTTGAGAAGCGGCTGAACTAACTCCTGTTGAAGAGTCAGATTTGAGCATTTGGAAGAGATTATGTTTAGAGAGAGAATGTCTTACTCTAAGAATGACCATATACAACTTTCCTCACTCATATCGCATGTTTCCAATGCGGAGCTAAAATAAGTCCCATTTGGGACCATTGACAGTAATGATAAGTCCAATGACGGGGATATGTATTAGAGAGTGTCACGGAAAGCGTTGCATATACAGGGTATGTCATGGCCTGCATAATTACTATAGATATAATTAATAAAATTACAAATCTAATATATATATATATATATATATACACAGACAAAGAATAAGTCAGCCAGCACTTAAGTTGATACCAAACTATTATATGGACCTGGCCTACAGGTGCACGCTACTCCCGTCCCAGGAGGCTACCTTATCGCGGTGGGACGGTCCAAGCTATTTGACCGCCGGCGGAGACAAATTTGCGAGCTAAGTGCCTCACTATCTCATAGTTTCACATTTGCATCTATTACACCATAGCTGTATAGCTCTCCATGTTTTAACTGCATATTCATGTTGCACCTATATCCTTGTGCTGGCAGTGTGCTGCTGCATTCTTCTGTTGCTGTATATCTAGCCTAGTAGCGTGCACCTGTAGGCCAGGTCCATATAATAGTTTGGTATCAACTAAAGTGCTGGCTGACTTATTCTTTGTCTGTATTGCACATACGGGGGAGTGGCTACCTCCATGTTGGCCGTGCACCCCACCCACCTCTATCAGGTGTGTATATAAGGTGGCTTGGATGTTCCAGATCCTGCCATGCTTACTGAACTGTTCACACAGAGGCATATACACAGTGTAGGGTCCGTCCCAGGAGGCTACCTTATCGCGGTGGGACGGTCCAAGCTATTTGACCGCCGGCGGAGACAAATTTGCGAGCTAAGTGCCTCATTATTTCATAGTTTCACATTTGCATCTATTACACCATAGCTGTATAGCTCTCCATGTTTTAACTGCATATTCATGTTGCACCTATATCCTTGTGCTGGCAGTGTGCTGCTGCATTCTTCTGTTGCTATATATATACACAGAGAGAGAGAGAGAGAGAGAGAGAGAGAGAGAGATAATGGTGTCGTGGTTTTTTGTTCATAAAGAACATTCATATTAGATAATAATTAGTGTGCAATTAATTAGTTTTTTTTTTTTTTTTTTTTAAATGGGCTAACTAATGTTTTAAAATATGAATAGGTCTTACATTTTATTGATAGGTTAAAAATCATGATCAGTACTGTGTGAACGGGGGAAGCTACTGATCACAGTGGGTTTTGCATACCCGTTGTAAAGAGAAATGCTTGAGAAAGACTTACTAGTCGAACCGTTGCTTTTGTGTATGCTCTGATGCAACACATTTTAAAGTCTGCATCTAAACCAGACCTGGTGACTGGTGCTGTATCCTGGAGTAGGGATTTATATGAGTTTTTTTTCTTCCCTACAAGAGCTAGAATGTGGGACTGGCTCCCACTCCAGTGCACTTAGCTTATCCAGGCATTATGTCTTTGGCTACTCAACTGAACGGGCTGGGTGTGTAATACTGCAATGCATAGGCAATGTTCCTAAAATGCAGATTCCCATGATGAAACCAGGTGATCACAAGGGGGCTAGTGAAGTTTAAGTTGCTGTGTTCACCTGATTGACAGGCCAACTTTTTTTTTATTTTGTGAAGGAAGTCCTTAAAAGATCACTGCTGCACTAGGGTTTGTTATATAAATTTATTTATTTGATCTGTCAGAGAAAATATTGGAGAGCCAAAGCTGTTATTCTTACCAAAGTCTGTAATCATTATTGCCACCTTTTCATAGACCATGTTTAGAAGCATGATAATGATGAAGCTGATGATGGATGCAGTAACCGTGGTGGCAGTCTGTGGAGTTAGGTACTTCTGAATTGCTTCTGTTCCATTAATGTGCCTTGGCAGTGTTGCCGAGAAAACCAAGAAGACAGAAAGTCTATATACAATGATACCAACTACTGAAGCAACTATGAGCAGAATCTGTGAAAATAAAGGAACACACAAACTGTAAGGCTAAGTTTTCACACAATTTTTTCTGCCTTTTTTTTTCTGTGGAAAACTGCAGTTCTTGAGCCAAAGTCAGAAGTGGATCCAGCAGGAAGGAGAAGTAAAAGTCCTTCTATACTATTTCCCAATCCTTTTGAATACTCTTCTAGTTTTGGCTCAAAAACTGCAGTGACACACGTGTCCCAATGGCAGTATAAAAGAAGCCTCACTTGTTTACATACAGGAATGTCCTGCCAACAGACCATTAATGCCCACATAACAGTTGTGATAATAAATGAGCATTTCATTGTTTGATTGATGGTCATGTTAACATTGGGCAACAATTGGGAACAAACACCGATAGATTACTGTCCTGTGTGCAAGGTCCCTGGGAGTATGAGGGTGGAAACTGTAATTCAGCACAAGAGAAATGCATACATATTTATACTAGACAAGTTAGATATCTGTACATGAATTACAAAAAACATCATTACCCAGAAAAAAACTGCGCTTGTACAGAAAGCCATCCTCAAACACTTTCCAAAGGCTGTATAAGGTACGTGTTCTTCTTGCTGAAATAGGAATGAAAACAACAGAACTTAACTACAATGCACTGTCATCGAAACACTAACATTACATAGCAATATGATTTACCTGAGTTATGGGATTCACAACCACATGGGTACATTTTGCTTCATACTCTGGAAGAGGCTGCTCTTCTTGCTCTAAAAACTCAACTGTGTCCCACTCATATTCTAGTTCAGCTTGTCGTCGCTTCCAAAACTCAAGGAACAAAGTAACTATTAAAACACAAAAATAGCAGTGTTTATGTATGATGCACTGGTTAAAATGCAACTCGATATACAGAAAAATTCAATCATTACTATCTCAAAATATTGACATGAAGGATCATGCAAAGCATTGTATAGGATGACAGTCGAGTCAGTAATGTGAATTTTTAAGGGGTTGTCTAATGAAAGGAACAACCTGTGTATGGTGTCAAAATATATAATATAAGCAGCTTACTAATATAATATTATTAGCCAAACTGCACAGATCTTCCATTATCAGCTCTGCTCTCTCTCTTGTAGTTATGACATGAAGTCACAATCTCTGAATGCAGTGTGCTCACATCCCTGCACCCTCCTTCCCTCATGTCTGCTAAAGACCAGACCATTGATGTTAAAAGGGAAAAACTTATATCACTGCTTATTAGATTTTAGGACAGCATGAAGCTTTTCTCAGTCACAGTATTTCCCATCAAAACAGGCTCACTGCTGTCTTAGCTGAGAAAGGCTTCCTGCCGTCTTAAAAATCTAATAAGCAGTAATGAGCTCCCTCTCTTCACATCGGACTTGCTTTTTTTCATAGACGGCAATGCAGTCCAATGGAACATGTTCATTCTCTGGGCATTTGGCTGGCTGAATACCGCTGCAGAAGTTCACCATTATGCACGCAGCAGCAAAATCCCATTGAAAATGTTGCTGCAAGCAGAATTCCACTGGCTGAATGTCCGCAGTGTGGACAAGCCCTAACAAAGGAATAGATTGTCCAGATAGGAAAACCTCTTAAAGAGTATGATATACAGTATAGTACTTCAAGAACTAGAGGGATCTTACCCCATATTCCCATAAATACTGCAAACACAAGGGTTCCAAAACTGTCAAATATGCAAAGTTTCTGCAACAGAAAATAAAGAAGTCAATGTATAAAAGAATTAATTCTGTTTTATTATTTACCTGATCATCTCAGTTACATTATTTACAGTGCTACAGCTTTACATGGGACTTGTTATGGATGACTTGGGTGCAAAAACAGTTGTGTCTGTGATCTTACTTTGGACATAAAAAAGTATAACATTATGCAGCAAAAGCAATAACGAATGATTAGGGCAGGAGGTTGAATTATTATGCTATTAAAGTCACACAACTTAAAAGAAGCAAAACCTTTTGTATTGTCAGAAAACTTTTTTAATTTATTTACTAATGTAAGATTTTTTAATCTGGTATATATAGGAACTGAATGTTCAAGATTTAAAAAAAAAAAATAAAAAAAAAATACTGTTAATGGTAATTGTTTGGTTTTAAAGTATTAAAATATATAATGGTTTAAAAGTTAAAAAACTACAAGAAGACAACCCCCCAAAACATTACTATAAGAATGCTTGGAGTATCAATTTAAAAGATTAAAGTGATTTTACTGTTTTGTACAAGCTACCATAAAGTTGTCTTTAGCAGTGGATTAAGACGGAGAGAACAGAAAGCCATGGATGGACACTAAATAAATGTACGCAAAATCCATAACTATGTAGAACTCAATATCTAAGCATCCAATACTATTACCTTTGATGATTCACAAGTGATATTAAGGTACCAGTATGTACACTCCTTGTCACACTGTGGACACATAATAATGTTTCCTCCAATATTAGGGTCACAAACTTCTTTGCTGAAACAAAAAATGTTTTAGATTATGTAAAAACATGGCTATTGCTTTGTAGAGTGAGTGCTAGAACAGTTATACGCAGATTGCAAATGTGCTGACAAATACATATGTGCAATATCTGCAAAATCCTCTTTGTGAAAAGAGACATGATGTGCAGAAATCATTTTACAGGTCCGCCAGCCAAACATACCAGTAAAAGTTTGCAGTATATACATATGGACCCATCTAAATAATAGAAAAAGCAAACACTAAAGTAACAGCATATATTGTTCAGACTTTGTATCCACTTAAAGGTGTACACTGGAGAATTAAACTAATCCCTATTCACAGCCTAGGGGATAAGTGTCTGATTGTGGGAGTCTGACTGCTGGGACCTCCCCCCAATCTCCTTTATACCAGACTTACCAGACCCCAGAGCACTCCGGCCCCCTCCTACCGTGACAAACAGGAGTAGCGGCCTGCTCAGCCTATCACTGGATGAGATGGGATCCAGTCTCAGAGGTTGACTGAGCAGGCTGTCACTTTTTCTGAGCAGGTCTGTTTTTTTGCTGCTGGAATGTTTGGTCCTTTGCTCCAGGTCGACTGTTTGGGCAACTGCTCGTAAGTGGGTGACAGCTGGTAATACCAACTTATTAATATTACATTTTATAAATCAGAATACCCCTTTAAGTAGAATAGTGACGATTATATCTCATAGTATCTTGCAAGTTTTGAAAAAAGGCAACTGGCACAGTAAGAAACAGAAAGGACAATGTGTAACTACAGTTCAGTTTAACTATTTCTTATTAAGGGTACGTTCACACATACAGGATCCTGTGCAGATTTGATGCCCAGGATTTGTAACTGCAGATTAGAAGCTGTGGTCAGTCATTTCATTTACATTGAAATGCGTATCAGAAAATCCTGTGCATCAAATCCTGCGCATCAAATCTGCGTACGTGTGAACGTACCCTAAAACTGTTTTTGTTTTAAATCTCTGTGGTTAGAATGATTAGTTTTTATATGAGATTGAAGTTTGAATTCAGAAGTAAAATAACTATCATTTCACCAAACTTATGACATATCACAGAGACAAGTCAAAGGTTTGGATTGGTATGCGGATCTAAACTGGGTGTTTAGACCTGCAATGATCATTAGAATGAGCTGGGAGAAGCAGGTGGCTGGGCAGTTCTCTCCTGAGCTCATTATCATTCCTGCCCTGATGCAGGATTCAACAGAATGTTTATGGAGCCCGTCGCGCTCCCTGACGAAGCACATTGGCCTGAAACGTGCGTTGGGGTAGGTGCAGGTAATACATGGCTCTGCTCTGGTTATAACTTTGTCTTTCTGATCCTTGTTTCCTATCTCCTCAGCATCCATCTTAGTCTTATCATGATTCCAGGTTGTCATATCTGTATTCCTTTATTCTTGTAATGCATGTGGTATAAGAAACTCCTGTCAGTGATCTATATCTTGTACTTTTTGCCTCTGCATGTATTTTCCTGCCATTTTATCCAGCCTTGTGCACTGTGCTTGCTAATATAATACATTTTAACATGTGTCTGTCTTATGATATTATCAATAAAGTTTTGCGATGTTTCATAATTTTTTGTTGCTGATCAATTTCTTATTTTGGTGTTGATTTTCCCATCTGGGTGGTTTCAACAACTGTTTTCCCACTGATTTGTTTTTGTCGTGACATACATTCCACTTATTGCATCACACTTAGGCTATGTTCACACTTCGGAATGTCCGCACAGAAAAGCTCTGTGCGGTCATTCCAAAGACTGCAGGCGCCAGCATAATATGTCGGCACTGGGATCGCACAAGAATGCACAGTCTCATAGACTGCTATGCATTCAGTGTAGAGTCCACAGAAAGACTTAACAGCTTCATTCTTTCTGCAGACGTGGACTTGTGAACATTTGCATCTGTCTGCATTTGCATTAGTCATCATCAGGCTAGGTTTACACACAGGATTTTTTCTGACGTTTTTTGGAAAACTGTCACTGCAGTATTTAAGTCAAAGCCTGAAGTGTATTCAAAAGGAATGGGAAATAAAAAAAAAAAGAAGGACTTGAACGTCTCATTCTTACTGGATCCATTCAGGCTTTGGCTTAAAAATTGCAGTGGCAGTTTTCCAAAGAAAAAATGAATATGAAATGTGAAGTACAGACTGATAAATTGTGAGTAACTAAGGACATGCGTGAGTGGAGATTTTTAGGACTAAGTCAAGTTGTGTAGGGCCATGGACTATGGTTATTTAACACAGCAAAAAAGGCATACTTTAATAAGGGAGTTTATTAATGTACACCTGAAGCAATCTAATTTGGCTTACAAATAACCGAGGCTAAATACTCCAGTATAAATCAAGTTTACTCAAAAGAACTAAACTTAACACTTCTTCAATTTCTAAGATTGAACTGGAAAAATAAAAGCTCTGAGCCTGCACTGTTACTATGGCCAAAGCAGACTTTTCTTTAAATTGTTCTCACGAGGCACATGTTTACCTAGTGACTAAAAGTTATCAGTCCATGGTTATGCTGACTGCATAGATCATAATAGCTATTTAAGGTAAAATCAAATAAATAAAAGCAAATGATCTGTAGCTAATAATATGGACAGGTAAGTATTCGCAAGGCTGGAACCTACTGGATGGTTAATTCTACTTTAGATCCAGAGTCTTACCTCCAGGTACAGGATTCCTGAGATTTATAGCCATAAAGGAAACAGCAAAGACCAACTATTGCTGCCAGAAACAACATTCGAGTGTAGAATCCAAGCCAAGCAAAATAAATTCCAGTTTTCTCACCATAGTATTTCCTGTAGAAGAAAAATAAAAGCACATAGATGGACATTTATCAA
>NC_079192.1:256669962-256754962 GCF_029499605.1 Hyla sarda | reverse complement strand
TCGAGTGAGCAAACTAAAACACAAAGAACTTGAATGGATTTTCAAAGTCTTTATGTCCAACTGGACTAAATGTAGATTATACTGTTTCTAATAAAATTTATAATGCAAGATAAACTCTCCCTGTCATATTATGTTACGGCTATTTTCTATTTGATCAGTGCAATGTGACCTTTTTCTGCTTTGTACTAATATAATTTTTTGTCTCTTTTTTTCAGTTGCAGTAATGGAGATTCGGTGTATAAAGATGACACCACCTTTATTCTACACCCTGTCTTAAGTTTATAATGTAGATTATTGACATTACCATTTACTCATGACTTCCGGAGTATGTACGGTAGCCAGGGGGGGGGGGGGCGTCTCATGTCAGAGCCACATTCCTGTCCATTCTTTTTTTTCTTTATTTTTTTTGTGTGGAGGAGCAACATTTGCAATAAATAAAGATACTTTTGATTAAATAATAAGCTAATCATTGGGTCCGTGCGCTATTGTATGTGTGACTGTTCTGCATTTGCACAGCCCTTAAGATTGCCTTTGTCCCAGGTGTGGTACTCTCTCCCACCTGTTGGACTGTCCTATGGTACATTAAGTTGACCTAGGGGGGTCCGACGGGTGACACATTTGTCGCCATGGAAGTAGATGACGAGGTGTGCTGGGAGTGTTAGTCCCACGGGATACTTTGGGCTTATGTGCAGGGATGACTGTTGCCTTTTTGTGTCTGCACCTAAAGCGCTTACCCGTTTGCTTTACATATATTCCTTATTCTTTTTATTTTAAACTCCCCACATGTTTATTTTACAGAATTTTCATTTTGCCCTTATTTTTGCCTATCTACAAGATGGCGCCTATTTACCTATGACGCTGAGCTATCATTTTCCCTGCTTTGCGCAGGGGCATCCGTGTATATCACGTGAGCACCCTTTAGTCACATAATCTCATGGGGCGTCATCTTTTTTGATCATGTGGCCTGACGTGGCGTTACTCCATTTCCTGCCGTCCTATTCCCGGAAGTATAGTGGCAAACGTGCGCTGTTTGTGCGCTGTGATGACCCTGTATATACATTATACCACGCCGTTTTCAATGTGCGTGCGGTGATGCCTATATGAAAACTATACGTACTTCGCTTTGATTGGGAGAGTGCATTGAGGTTCCGCCTACTCTCCTTTCTGCAAATGCTTGATTATTTTTCACCTGGTGCACTATTTAACTTATTATGCACTTTATATGTATATTTTAATATATATTGCCATGCACTTTATGGGTTCATATATGGTGAACCCACTGAATTGTAATACTATGTGTATTGCATCTTTTGTACACTTGTCATGTATGTTTTTTTTTTTTTTTATATTTGTTGTATTTAATTATGTAATTGATGTTTTATTGAACACTGCATATAACTTGCCCTATGGTCACTGTTTACTTGTGCTTGAAAAAGGCCGCATGGGCGGCTGAAACGTAGTGATTGGAATTAAATAAACCACTTGTCACTACTTTCGTGTGCTGCAGCAACTCTGTTCATATATATATATATATATATATATATATATATATATATATATATACATACATACACACATATACATACATATACAGTGGGGATCAAAAGTTTGTATTAATGTGCATAAAGAAGCCAAGAAAAGATGGACAAAAATCTCCAAAAGGCAAAAAATTACAGATTAGACTTATTATAATGTCAACAAAAGTTAGATTTTATTGCCATCATTTACACTTTCAAAATAACAGAAAACAAAAAAATGGTGTCTGCAAAAGTTTGGGCACCCTGCAGAATTTATAGCGTGCACTGCCCCCTTTGCAAAGCTGAGATCTGCCAGTGTCATGGATTGTTCTCAATCATCATCTGGGAAGACCAGGTGATGTCAATCTCAAAGGTTTTAAATGCCCAGACTCCTCTGACCTTGCCCCAACAATCAGCACCATGGGTTCTTCTAAGCAGTTGTCTAGAAATCTGAAACTGAAAATAGTTGACGCTCACAAAGCTGGAGAAGGCTATAGGCAGATAGCAAAACGTTTTCAGATGTCAATAGCCTCTGTTCGGAATGTAATTAAGAAATGGTAGTCATCAGGAACAGTGGAAGTTAAAGCAAGATCTGGAAGACCAAGAAAAATATCAAACAGAACAGCTCGCAGGATTGTGAGAAAAACACACAATCCCTTAAAGGGGTACTCCGGAGCTTAGACATCTTATCCCCTATCCAAAGGATAGGGGATAAGATGCCTGATCGCGGGAGTCCCGCCGCTGGGGACCCCCGTGATCTTGCACGCGGCACCCCGTTTGTAGTCAGTCCCCAGAGCGTCTTTGCTCCGGGACTGATTACCGGCGACTACAGGGCAGCAGCGTGTGATGTCTCGCCCCCGCCCCCGTGTGATGTCACGCTCCGCCCCTCAATGCAAGCCTACGGGAGGGGGCGTGATAGGGGATAAGATGTCTAAGCACCGGAGTCCCCCTTTAAGAAAGATCTGTCAGACACTGGAGTTGTGGTACACTATTTCACTATAAAGAGATACTTCAAACAAGAATTGAAAGACTCTTGGCTGGCTACAAAAAGCGTTTACAAGCTGTGATACTTGCCAAAGGGGGCAGTACAAGATATTAACTCTGCAGGGTGCCCAAACTTTTGCAGATGCCATTTTTTTGTTTTCTGTTATTTTGAAAGTGTAAATTATGGAAATAAAATCTAACTTTTGTTGACATATTACTTGAATGTCTAATCTGTATTTTGATGGATTTTGATTTTTCCATCTTTCCTTGGCTTCTTTATGCACATCAATACATATTTTTACCTGGGGTGCCCAAACTTTTGATCCCCATTGTATTTATCAACCATGTCTGCTGGAAGTTTATTCCACGCATCTACTACTCTTACAGCAAAATCTTCCCTAAATGTTTTCAATAAAATTGCCTAAAGTGACCAGGCACAAAATACAAAAACTTATTCTGAACAAATGTGACATACATATCGTTCTCATATTATATGAGACATAAAAATTGATACTTAACATGCCACAAAATTAAGTCAAAGGGGAAAAAATCTAAGATAAAGAAAGCACTGTCTTTACTGTACAATTAAACTAGTATGTAGCCTGTCCTTTGACCGCAGAAACAATTATGTCTAATCCCCATACAGTAAATGAACAGTGGCTCATTGAAAACAGAATGTATCTGATGTAGAATAATTAGATGGTAAAGCTACAAAAAAGAGGGAAATCCTTGGGTGAGATTATTAATAGACTGCATCCTATATGAACAGATATGTTCAAAAATCAAGAACGAGTGTTTGATTTGGATTAAAGTAAAAGATCACACAAAAAAGACACTGGAGCAGATTTACTAAAACTGTCTTAATGAGTTACCATCATTAAAAACAACTTCTGACATGACGATCAGACATGTCAAAAGTTGTCGATCACATCGGGTTTGACTGCACTGAAGTCTATACAGAGAAATGCATGGATCTCTCAGCCAACCAAGGAGAGGCACACAATGCCACCCTTGCTTCCCTGGCTAATAAATCATGATCACAGCGGTTCTCAGGAGTGAGACCTGGTATAACATGTCAAAAGTTGTTTTTAATGACAGTAACGCTTTAATACTGAGACGGAGTGAACATAGGCTAGAAAGTGTAGTGTATCAGCAACTGATTACAGAGCCTAAGGTAACAATTGCTGGATTATACATGTGGCCCTTTTCTGTAATTAGCCGCTGGCCGCACATCCATTATTACACTGGTAGATGTGCAGTCGATGGCTTATTTTTAAGCAGGTCAAAATGGCCCTATCAACCAAACTTTACTACTAAATAGATTCCCCTCCTCACTGGATGAGCAGCAAAAAAAGTGTCTATAAATGATAAATGTGATGCACGTCTTGTACACCCAGCTGGCTGGCACTTTGTGCACAGTGCTGTACATTTATGAAATTGGTATGAATTGGTATGAAGCAAGTACGCTGATGTCTGCCAATAACCCTTTAAATGCCAAGATCAATGTTGGTCATGGCATCTATAGGGAAAATGACAGATTCTGGTGGGTTTTGGCAGCACATCTTACACCCACAGTGAGATCACAGGGGTCCGATGAGTTCAAATCCTGTCTGGAGGTCTCTTACTCTCTGTGCCACAGGATCATTTATCTTCTTGTACTGTCTGACTAGACAGGTTGTGCAAGAAGAACACCTATAAGTACTGTTCAGTACCATGTTATTACATAGTACTTAACAGCACATGCAACTTAATGATTGCTTTCAAAAGTTTGAAAGAATATATAGATGTAAATAATATAAAAATTTTAATCACAAACCTTTACCCATTGGAAAAAAAAGTGCAAGCATAAAAAATACAAAATGCAAGAATTGCTGATTTATGCTCACATTATATAATAAAAAAAAAATAAGAAGAAAAAGCTATCAAAAATAATTTCGGTTATTATAGGCTATTTTTTAACCATATGGAGGCAGTTTTAAGGTTACAAAAATTGTCCAAAACACTGTGTAGGAGAAAGGCCTAAACAATATCTGTAATAATATGTAATACACTCATTGAAAATAAGTAGGCAATTAAATCCACAGCACACAGCATGTAAAGTTTTCACTATCTATAATTCTTACTCCATTTGCCCTCATAAAATCCTACACAGTGGGGCAAAAAAGTATTTAGTCAACCACCAATTGTGCAAGTTTTCCCACTTTAAAGATGAGAGGCCTGTAATTTTCATCATAGGTATACCTCAACTATGAGAGACACAATGAGAAAAAAAAATCCATAAAATCATATTGTCTGATTTTTATTGAATTTATTTGCAAATTTTGGTGGTAAATTTGGTCACCTACAAACATGCAAGATTTCTGGCTCTCACAGACCTGTAATTTCTTCTTTAAGAGTCTCCTCTGTCCTTCACAAGTTACCTGTATTAATGGCACCTGTTTGAACTTGTTATCAGTATAAAAAAAGACACCTGTCCACAACCTCAAACAGTCACACTCCAAACTCCACTATGGCCAAGACCAAAGAGCTGTCGAAGGACACCAGAAACAAAATTGTAGACCTGCACCAGGCTGGGAAGACTGAATCTGCAATAGGCAAGCAGCTTGGTGTGAAGAAATCAATGGTGGGAGCAATTATTAGAAAATGGAAGACATCCAAGACCACTGATAATCTCCTTCGATCTGGGGCTCCATGCTAAATGTCACCCCGTGGTGTCAAAATGATCACAAGAACGGTGAGCAGAAATACCAGAACCATATCGGGGGACTTAGTGAATGACCTGCTGAGAGCTGGGACCAAAGTAACAAAGGCTACCATCAGGGACTCAAATCATGCCGTGCCAGACGTGTCCCTCTGCTTAAGCCAGTACATGTTCGGGCCCTTCTGAAGTTTGCTAGAGAGCATTTGGATGATCCAGAAGAGTATTGGGAGAATGTCATACGGTCAGATGAAACAAAAGTAGAACTTTTTGGTAAAAACTCATCTCGTCGTGTTTGGAGGAGAAAGAATCCTGAGTTGCATCCAAAGAACACCATACCTACTGTGAAGCATTGGGGGGGGGGGGGGGAAGCATCATGCTTTGGGGCTGTTTTTTTGCTAAGTGACCAGGACGACTGTTCTGTGTAAAGGAAAGAATGAATGGGGCCATGTATTGTGAGATTTTGAGTGAAAATCTCCTTCCATCAGCAAGGGCATTGAAGATGAAACGTGGCTGGGTCTTTCAGCATGTCAATGATCCCAAACACACCGCCCAGGCAACGAAGGAGTGGCTTCGTAAGAAGCATTTCAAGGTCCTGGAGTGGCTTAGCCAGTCTCCAGATCTCAACCCCATAGAAAACCTTTGGAGGGAGTTTAAAATCCGTGTTGCCCAGCGACAGCCCCAAAACATCTGCATTGAAGAATGGGCCAAAATACCAGCAAGTGTGTGTGAAAACCTTGTGAAGACTTACAGAAAACATTTGACCTCTGTTATTGCCAACAAATGATATGTAACAAAGTATTGAGATGAACTTTTGTTATTGACCAAATGCTTATTTTCCACCAAAATTTGCAAATAAATTCTTTAAAAATCAGACAATGTTATTTTATGGATTTTTTTTTTTATTATGTCTCTCAAAGTTGAGGTATACCTATGATGAAAATTACAGGCCTCATCTTTTTAAGTGGGAGAACTTGCACAATTGGTGGCTGACTAAATACTTTTTTTTGCCCCACTGTATACAGACAAATTAAAACATTAGAGGTGTGAAAATAGGACAGTTTTATGCATACTTATTTTGTTTAAAAAAAAAAAGCTTTTAAAATTAGTACAATAATAAAAACGACAGTATGTATATATGGGTATTCTTTTAATCATAATGACCAACAGAATAAATATGTCAGTTTTACCATAAAGTGAACTGCGTAAAGAGACTCCCCAAAAGTAGCAACATTTCTTATATACAGTGACCCCCCCCCCGACCTACGATGGCCCCGACATATGATAATTTCAACATGCGATGGCCTCTCAGAGGCCATCGCATGTTGAAGGCAGCATCAACATACGATGCTTTTGTATGTCGGGGACATCACATAAACTGCTATCCGGCAGTGCTGACTGCTTCAGTTGCCGCCGGATAGCCGTTTACGATGCCCCGTGTGCTCCGGTGATGGTCTCTTATCTGTCCTCGGGGCTCTGGACCGTCCTCTTCAGGATCCCCTACATTGCCGGTGCTCTCCTTCGTAGTCATCACGTCGCCGCGCACGCCGTCCTGTCATCCAATAGGAGCGGAGTGCGTAGTGACGTGATGGCGGCGACGGAGAGCGAGGATCCTGGCCAGCAGAGACGGTCCGGAGCTTCGGGGACACCCCGTGGACTTAGTGACAGCGATGGAGGGCGACATCCAGGGCAGCGGTGACGGGTCCGGAGCAGCGGGGACAGGTGAGTATAACATCCTATACTTTACATTGCACGGATCCCTCAACATACGATGGTTTCAACAAACGATGGTTCATTTGGAACGGATTACCATCGTATGTTGAGGGACCACTGCATTCAAATGAACCACAGCATAAATCAATAATTTAGTTGTCCCTACCTTACAAGATCCAAAGGCTGTAACTTGTAAAAACTACGAGGGTGGGCCCATTCTCTGTACAGTAGGTATCTTTCATTTAGGCATCCTTTTTCATCAGACCTGACATTAAACCTACCCTGCAAAATTAACACACAAAGCAAATCAGAGACATTTTGACAAAAGCTAAAAAAAACAAACAAAAAAAAACTACTTCGGTACTGAAGCTAAAGTTAATGTACATGTGACCTGTGACTGTAAAGCTAAAGGTGTGTGTGTTTTAAAGAAAAAACCCAGAAAATTTTATTTTGCTTAAATTGTGCGGCTATTATTAAAGAATATTGTAGGTGTTCTTGTGTATGCCTTGTGCTTATCTGACCTAGCTGATTTGGCAGGCATTGGTTTTCATGCACTTACCCACTGAAAGGATTTTGGCTACATTTTTCATAAATCCTCTGGTTTTACATGAAGATGTGCTGAGTCTCAACATCTAAATAGGCTGCTGGTGCTGGAGCCCAGCAACATGAACTGCTAAGACTCATAAATGGGGTATGGTTAGTTCACATTATTCACAATTTTTATGTGTTTTAATATTTATACTGTGTTTACACAATGTTAAATAAAAACAAAAAAAAAAACTGAAGTTCTTTCAACACAGGAATTACTGCATTTAAAACAGAACACTATTAGAAAATAAATAAAAGTAATGATTTTTATACCGATTTTACTGCAGTAAATTTGTTTTGTTTTATACTGTGCAAACACAGGTGATTTGAGGTGTTTTATAAGGATTTTAATTCTTTGCTCTTTTTGTTAACACTTTACATTTTGCGTTTTTACCACATTTTGTTGCATTTATACAGTGTGCTGGCTGTGTTTTTGCTGCAAATTTTCTAAAATAGCTGTAAAAATTACATGTTTTTAAGATGATTTATGGAAATTCAAGCAAACATGCATTAACAAAGGCAGAAAAACGCAACATGTGAACACTGCTTCGGTGAAGGTGTATAACTACTAGGTGAGAAGTGTAGGGGTGTGAGCTGCAAAAAGCAATCTGATAGAGGGTGTCATCCTGCAGTTTACAGAAAGTCAACTGACCCAGAACACACCAATTCCTCTGGCACATTAAAGTGATTTTCTGTGGCTCATACTGGTGATCACATGACTGAATGCATGGATGGAACTATACTGGAACAAAACAGATAGCACAGTTTGAATAGTGATGGTGAGTGTTCATAATGTGTAAAAAAAAAAAAAAAAAAAAATATATAAGTCCTGAAGAGCTCTATTAAATACAATGATCAGCCATAATGTTAAAACTATATATCTGATTTTAAGTAGCCCCGTAATGCTGTCAAAACAGCTCCACAAGACCTTCTGAAGGTGACCTTTGGTACCTAGCACAAAGATGTTATCAGCAGATCTTGTTAGTCCTGTGATGGCTCAGCACATCCCACAAATGCTTACCAAAATAAAAAATGTGTATGCCAGGACACTACTTTGAAGTTTTTGCCATTTCCTCAAACCATTCCTGACCAAAATTTGCAGGATGGTAGGGAACATTATGCGAACTAAAAGATACAGCTGCAACTAAAGAATGTAGTGAGCCAGTGTCCAAATAGCATTCAACATGAATGCCAGGACCAAAAGGTTTCTAACAAAACATTGCCCAGCGCATCACATTGCCTTTGCAGGATTGCCTTCTTCCTACAGTGTCATTTCTTGCCCAGTTAAGCGATGCACATGCACCATGCCATCTACATCATGTAAAAGGAAATGTGACTCATTAGGCCAGACTTACTTCTTTGACTGATCCATGGTTTAGTTTGATTGCTTACATGCCTATTGTAGGCATAAATGGCAGTGGACACTGGCCAGCATGGGTACTAGTCTGATGCTATGTAGCAAGCTGTAGTGACTGATTTCTGCCCCCTTTCTATTACAACTAATATTTACTTTTTCAGCTAATTGTGCTATATTAGCTCTTTTATGTAATTGGACTAAACAGGCTAATGTTTACTCCCCACATAAGATCAAAGAGGCTTGGGCACCCAAGACCCTGCCGCCAGTGCACTGATTGCTGTTCCTGGGACCACTTTTAGTAGGTAGTGGGTACTAACCATTGCATACAAGGAACACCCCAACAAACCTGCCATTTTGGAGATGGCCTGGCCCAGTCATCTAGCTATCATGTCTTAACGTCAAAGTCACTCAGATCCTTAGGACCCGTTGACACTACTAAATTTCAGCTTCGATTCAGCCTGCAGCAGCCTCTTATTAATGTCAATGAAAGTCCCGCTGCACAGCCTACATGTCAGAAGTTTCAACAATGTTCAGTCTTTCAATGTAATCTCAAAGTAGCTGCGCTCATGCACATTCTCAAAAAATGCACAGAATCTTTCTCCAACGATTGAAATTATTCCCATGAACAATTCCTGATGCTAATCTCCACAGTTCCACATGGCTGGAAGAGGGTTGTTGTGAGCAGCGATCCCGGAAAGGTCAGTACTGCCTGGCTGTTCTATATACTGCACTAGTACAGACTGCAGTCTCAGCACAGTGTTCAGCCCAATACAGTGATAAGACTGCAGGCTGTAATGCAGTACATAGAACAGCCAGGCAGTACTGGAAGCACTTACTGTAGTTTGAATTCTGTGCCTATATCCACAACATATTGCTAAATAAATTAGCTATCATTCCGCCTCATTTTTGCTCCAGTACAATGGAGCAGAAAAGGCCTGAAGTGAAGATGAATTTGGCACGGAAGTTTTCCTCATTGAATTTCCTTAGTGTGAACAAGCTCTTACACTTTTTCCTGCTTCCATCACATCACTTCATGAACTAACCGCTTACTTGCTGCCTAACATCTATAACCAGGTGTGAGTTTTTGAAAATGTATGTTAAATTTATCTCATGAAAAATATACAGGCTTCATATTGGTCCTAGTATAAATATTTTTTATTACTCAATCTTAATTAAATTACTTACATCATGAAGAGGAAATGCTGCCTTGTAGATCCCAGAATCCAGCAATTTGTTAATGCCAAATTTTTTCACATTTTCCTTCACTGCATATTCAACACGAGACAAAATGAACTGAACCTGCAAATGTGAGATCACACAGTTATATCCAGATCTCTACTAGAAATACATTTCTTACATTACCTATTGTCATGTGATACAGTAACCAACAGACCATCAAAAAGCAAGAAAACACTACTTACATGTGATGTTAGAAAGTGGTTAAGAAAAAAGTATAAAGGACTGGCACCTTTTAGCTTTACGGACTATACTTCACTTCACATAATGCTACATTATTTTTGGTAATGTTATAGACAAGCAATTGCACTAAAATGTGTCCTACTAAATCTTGATGCAGCAGTGTCATAGAATCATTCATTCAGATGCACTGATCAAATGCAGTGATTTGTGACATTAAAACACAACAGCCAGCACTAAGTACACATTTTTTTTGCAGTTACATGCTATGGGGCAATTGGCCCTATAGCATGTAAGTGCCCTGTGCAGCAACATGGGTTGAATATATGGTATTTCCACCCCTGGCCTAAGAGCTACAATTGCTCAGCTGCAAAGATGTTAGCCCAATAATATCACAAAGTGATGTAGCTAAGTAATGAAATGTGTGGCACATAAAACAATATATTCAAGCATGTCCTGCATTACAGCTATTTCTAAATTGGAAATGTCAGCTCAGAAATTTGCTGGCTGGGCTTTACAGATGTGATTTCCATGGTCAAATGTAACTGGTGTAATGTAATGCTTGTTAACTTTAGGCTATGGATCACTGAAAGGCGTGATGAATCCTGTTCCCCCACCAAATATATACATTTAAAGCTGGTCATACCCATCACATAGAGGTCACCAAATGCTTCTTTCTCCCTGAATTTATAGTGTTAAATGTGAAGTCTCCTAAAGATGGAAACTAGTCTGGAGCTGGGAGAGAAAATCTTGAAGGGTTATTCCAGGATTTTTTGTTTGACCATGCTACAGGGGCTGTAAAGTTAGTGTAGTTCATAATATAGTGTCTGTACCTGTGTGTGACGGTTTTCTCACAATTCTTATGTGATTTTAATCCCAATATTTATTTTTAACAGCATACAAAATGACTGCTGTCTCTTCCCAGCTTGCAATGCGGTCGAGACCTGACTCACTATTCAGCTGATGACAGGGAGCCTGTCTGCTTCAATGGGTGGAGAGAGCAATCTGCAAGTAACGCAACAGCTGGAGGCACCCTGATTGAAAACCACAGGTCTGCAGCTCATTTATGCTTCAATGGGTGGGGTAGCTGATGTGTGGGAAGGAGGAAAATGGTATCATGGGATTTGTAGGCAAATAAGAAAACTGAAAACAGGAAATACAAGTTCACAGAAAGCTAGCCACAGTATTATGGTAATCTCACAGCATAGCCATTTAGCCCAAGACAAGCGCATATCCTTCCTAAGCATGTCCATTACTGTCTGCCAGGTATGTACTAAAATTACCTTATGCTGGATAACCCCTTTAATGTAACTATACAGGGACGTGCTAAATTACTGTGTATTTCCAACTTTCTGGTTCAGCCATTCCCTGTTTTATTACGACAAAATGTGCACAAATATTGGTTAATAATAAGATCCTAAGCTTGGTGTGGAAAGACATGACAGGCCTGCACATAGATACATAGGTCCTCATTTACAAAGACTGGGGTGTTGTTTTTTTTGTGTTCTCCCTTTGGCTAAGCTTCCACTTGTTTTTATTTCTGTCCCTTTTTGGAAAACTGCCACTGCAGTTTTTGAGCCAAAGTCAGAAGTGGATCCATAAGGGAGGAGAAGTGTAAGTCCTTCCTTTATATGTCCTATTCCTTTTGAATACACTTCTGGCTTTGGCTCAAAAACTGCAGTGGCAGATATCCAAAAACTGCCAGAAAAAAAAAACAAGTGGAAACTTAGCCTTTGTGTTCTATTGTTTAGCTTTTCCCCTACTTTTTATTTATTTTTTTTAAACACCCTAACAAATTTACTTATGGGAACATAAGTAAATTTGTAGTTTTTTTTCTAAAATGTCAGGGACATGCCCCTTTTTCAGACACCCTCCTTTCAGTCTTCGGACACACACCTTTTTCAGTGGAGTGTTGTTAGGGTTTTTTGACGCACATTCTGGCACAAAAACCCTACAACATCTACACGTAAAAGCCTTACTAAATGAGGACCATAGTGCTTTCTGTAATGCATAAAAAAAATAAATAATCAATTTCATCATTACTTACAATGCGGCTCCGGGTGGCTGGAGTGAAGAAGGATTCATTGTCCTTTATATAAAAGTCACTTATGCGATCCTTTTCAAATGGAGCAGTGAAGAACTCTTGTTCTGGAATAATCACATCCTCACTTACGCTAAAGATCTTGGTGAACCAGTTAAAAGCAGACTTCCTTTGCCTTAAATCATTGGGCTGTATAGGCAGTTTGATATGCATTACTTCTGCATATGTACACAGGACTTCCCATGGCGCGTGCACCTTCACAAACACTAGTCCATCGTCTGAAACCTAAAACAGTTTTGTAAATATTCAAGAATAAGCACAATATTTTACATACTTTATGAAGAATTAAGACATATAAATATCTTGCAACTTGGAACCATCCTGTATGAATGCAAGAAGGCACTACGTATGTTCTATCCTTGTCCCATCCATGTTCTATGTGGACAGCCATTTATTTGAATGGCTGCCACATAATACTACATTTCCCACAGCAGGAGAAATGCTGAGGATTTGGAAGATAACATAAAAAGGGTTTGAAGAATTCGGTAAAAAACACATGACAGCCTGCAAGGTCTGTCATAGTGGTAATTATTATTCATTTATTTTATTTTGTTAAACAACCTTAGCAGGTTGTCATGTGTTTTATACCCAAGCTGGAATACCACTTTAAAGAGTGGGGTGGGGGGATAGATTAAGTTCAAAAACAGAAACCTCACTGATCCCCCCCACTCCTGCTTTTGTGGTGTTGCCCAGGTCCCTGCTGATCACAACTTGACACACAGGAATTGCCCACTCAGCAAAAGGGAACTTCCTTTCCTGTCAAAATTGGGACCAGGAAGTGGACATCAGCAGGCACCCAGGGATGGTGTGGAGGGTAGTGCTTTGTTTTTTTAACCAAGTATACTCTCTTATTTATCTTTATTTCATACTGCCAGACAGCCTCTTAAAAGACACTATAGATTTTTAAAATCAGAAATTAACAAGCTATATGTTAAAATTATATGCAATTTTTAAATGTGATTCTGTTTTTTAGAAAATAGATAAAATAGAAAGATATACACAACAAACTCTCTGGTGAACCAGCAGTCCAGCCTGGGAAAAGGGACAGCTGGTCGACCGCGCTAAACCCAATATACAGTTTTACACTGCTGGTGAATTTGGTTAAAAAGAGGTATTCCTTACTTAGATCAGTGGTCCCGTTCAAGAGTTATAGACCCCATAGTTAATATGTTAATTTTCCCCTGTGTACAATGAGGTGGGGGAAAGCTTCCCTCCCTCTGTCCCCTCTGCATTGTGGATATGCATAAACTCTTCACATAGTTACATAATTAGTATGGTTGAAAAAATACATACGTCCATCAAGTTCAACCAGGGAATTCAAGGGAAGGGGTATGGTGGGATAAAGAGTGAAGGGATGAGATTTTATATTAATGTTATTTTGTTCCAGGAATATATCTAACCCTGTTTTAAAGCTATCGATTGTTCCTGCTGTAACCAGTTCCTTAGGTAGACTGTTCCATAAGTTCACAGTTCTTATGGTAAAGAAGGAGTGTCGCCCCTTGCATCTAAACCTTTTCTTTTCCAGACTGAGGGAGTGCCCCCTCGTCCTTTGAGGGGGTTCAACCTGAAACAGTTTTTCAGCATATTTTTTGTATGGGCCATTTATATACATTGATCATATCCCCCCTTAAAAGTCTCTTCTCAAGACTAAACAATTGTAACTCTTTTAATCGTTCCTCATTTACCTTGTACCATATCTACATTAAGCCAATTCAGTACATTACTTAATGTGTTACCAGCACTGGCCCGACCTATGTCAGCTCCTCCCTCTTCCTTCATATATACAGAACTAAAGAACCCATTCAGTAGCTCCGCCTTCTCTTGATCGCCAGTGACAACCTCCTCATCATTATTAAGGGGTCCTACATGCTCTGTCCTTTGTTTTTTTGCATTTATATATCTAAAAAAATATTTAGGATTAGTTTTGCTTTCTTTGGCCACCTGTCTCTCATTTTGAATTTTTGCTGTTTTTATTACATTTTTGCAGATTTTATTAAGCTCTTTGTACTGTTTAAATGCTATAGCTGACCCCTCAGATTTGTATTTTTTTTAATACATACATTTCTTTACGGTGTTAGAGTCTATTCTCACGTGAGTGCCTTTGTGCTTAACCAGCTGTTACATTCTCTGTAAAGTCACCACATACCCACTGTGTATATGATGTCACACAAGTCCACCAGCAACGGGACCCCGTGGTCAGACATCTTATCCCCCCTATCCTTTGGATAGGGATAAGATGTTTTCTGGCAGAGTACCCCTTTATTAAATTATGGATATTATTATGGTAATAATTAACTGCATTCCATACTTCAGAGATCACTTATTAGAACACAGGAATTACTGGTATGGGTCGCAGATCATTTGGGCGAGCTGCACAATTTCATTATGTATATTCCAAAGGTGTACAGAAGAACATACCTAGGCTTCTATTACACAATGCCACCATCACTTACAAGTGTGTATTTGCAATGCATGGTCTTCATAATGCCAAGTGCTATTGATTTAGCATAAGTGGTAAAGTGATCACTGCATTTACTGATCCTTTAATCTGCCCATGTAGTAGGGTCAGTGATCAGCTTTCAAATGCTGGTTCGTCTGCTGATATATGATATAAATGATCACTATAGGTTGACCACAGCTCTATGTAAACAGGGGAGGTGTGGCTGAAAGTGATGTATTTAATGGGCATCATGACTGATTGCTCAGCAAACAAGATTGGCACTTGTCTTTTACCACCCCCATTGGCCTGTCTTAAAAGGCCTAAAACTAGTCATTTCTAGAGCTGCGGAGGAACAGCGAGAATAACAATTAGACGAGCCCCTAGTCTCTGAAATACATGGAGCCAGAGAATTGCTGGTACAACACTAACATTTTATTTTAATCAGGTAAATGGGCACTGCAATTAAAAAAAGTAATCTAAAATTTAATGTATGAAATACAGCAAAGGACAAGAATTTAAAAACTTACAGATTTTGTTGCCTCCAGCTGTAAGCCGTTTCTCATAAGATTGGCCTCATAGGCTTGTCGCTTTTTCTGCAAAAATGGTACCAGAAAGGAGAATTTCAGTACAAGAGAACAACAACAATCTTATACACTATAATAAAGCATTAAAGGGGTACTCCAGTGGAATTTTTTTTATTTTTTTTAAATCAACTGGTGCCATTAGTAAATGACGTCTATTAAAAAAATCTTAATATTTCCAGTACTTATTAGCTGCTGAATACTACAGAGGAAATTATTTTCTTTTTGGAACACAGAGCTCTCTGCTGACATCATGAGCACAGTGCTCTCTGCTGACATCTCTGTCCATTTTAGGAACTGTCCAGAGCAGCATATGTTTGCTATGGGGATTTTCTTCTACTCTGGACAGTTCTTAAAATGGACAGAGATGTCAGCAGAGAGCTCTGTGTTCCAAAAAGAAAATAATTTCCTCTGTAGTATTCAGCATCTAATCAGTACTAGAAGGTTTAAGATTTTTTTAAATAAGTAATTTACAAATCTGTTTAACTTTCTGGCACCAGTTGATTTAAAAAAAAAAAAAAAAAAAAAGAAGTTTTCCACTGGAGTACCCCTTTAAAGACAGGTAAGACTGAATGTTACAATGTTTCAAAAACACATTTGCAATACTGATCCTATAATATATGTTTAGAATATTTGTTTTACACATCTGTATTTCAAGGGAACCTTTTACAGTGAAAGTGCAGTCCACTCTGCTTCAACATGCTATAGGGCAGGAGAAACAGAGCAGTATAACTTATTTATTCATGGAAATCTCTGCTGACAGAAACATGTTTAAAGTTTTCATCAGTAGAGGTCTCTATCTTGAGCCTATATCAATCACTAGAATGAACAGAGAGAAGCACACAGCTGCGCACTTCACCCAGCTGCACGCTGCGCTCTCTGTATTCGGGCAAATTGTTGAGCAGTAAAAACACTATTATAGGGAACGAAAAAAAAAAAAAAACATGCCTTGTGTTAATGTGGCCTAAGGCTGTGTTTTCATTTTGCAGCTGTTCCGCTTTTTTTTTTTTTTTTTTTTTTTTTTTTACCTCATGCAGTTTTTTGGTTGCCTAAAATGCTAACTTACTGCAATGTTATGCAAACTGCGGGCAGCATATAAATAGTGTAGGCAGCTTGATCCTGGCACAATATTAATTACTCTGAGATGCCCGCGAGTAATCAGTCTTAAAATGCCAATGGGACCCAAGTAACTAGTGCTGAGGGGTGGGTCCCAGAGGCTGCTTCCCAATGGTAGGGGAGGAGATGCGTCACTCACGCCAGCATGACTAAGAGCAGAGGCCGGGACCCAACCTGCGACTGATTACCCGGGTACCATTTTTAAACTATAATTGCTCCGACAGGCATCTCAAAATAATTCATAGGGTGTCAGAATCGTGCTGCCTGCCCGAGTTTTATGCTGCCCATGGTTTGTGCAGTATAAAACTAGTGTCAGGTTCCTGTAAAGAAAAACTGACAGCCTGTTTACCTGCACGTAACCCAATATACTGGGTTATAGTGTGGGTAAACAGCTTTAAAAAAAAAAAAAAATTATTGTTTTTCACTCACATGATCTGTTTTCAAAGTTATGGCCATTAATTGGTACTTTCCTATTGCACTGCTGTGCGCAATGGAGGTAGGGAGCTGGCTCGCCGGGCTCCCCTGCCTTCTAAATATTGCCTGGCTGGCCCATCCCCTGTAATGGATATGCAAATATCTTCACTCTCACGTCACTAGGAGGTGAGAGCCAGGCAGTGACTATTGAGGAGGCAGGGAAGCTTGGCGAGCTGGCTCCCCACCTCCATTGCAATCAACAGAGCAAAAGGAATGAAACCATAAACGTAAACTTGAAAACTACTCCAAAGTTTTATGTAAGTGACAACTTATTATTTTTAAAGCTGTTCATCCATACTATTACCTAGCATAATGGCTTTAGTGTGGGTGAACAGGCTGTCAGTTTCTCTTTAAGGATTTGTTACCACATTAAGGTTTTTAACTGCAATTATTGAATACAAAGCCAGAAATGAATCAGAAAAGAGGAGAATTCTCAGTCATCCCTTTATATGTATCCAACATTTATCTGTTCCTGGTTTTGTATTAAGTAAATGCAATTATAGCACACAACCCATGTTCTATTCTTTGACAGTAATTCGCTTCAGAAAATACACAGACTTTTCTAATTATTGTCTTAATGTTTAAAGTCTGTTTGTATTACAGGCAATCAAAGACCTGCATCTTTACTTCACGATGCAGTATAAAAATAGGTAAGACGAAAGGTAAGTTCACACAGCTTTTGCTCTGTCTGTTCAGAATATACATTGGAACCTGTCATATAGGAGTTTTCTGAAGGAATGCGATTATTTTGCAGGGCTGACAAGGATGTGGAAATAAAAAATAAAAAAACACTACTTGTCCAAGGAACTAAAACATGAGCACAATCTACTTGTCCCTCATGGCAATCCACTTGTCCTGGCCAATTTCGTTATTGCACTCTCGTTTTTTCCTCCTCGCCCTATAATAACCATAACTCTTTTATTTTTCCATCTTCAGACCCATATGAGGCTTGATTTTTGTAAGGACACCTTTTATTTTTCTATAACATATGCTCCAAAACAAAAACATTTTGAATATTGGTGAGGTGAAATGAAAAAAAAAAAAAAAAAAAGATAATTTTGAAAATGTGGTGGTCTTTTTACGCGATTTACCTTGGGGTCAAACTAACTACTTTGATACTGTAGGTTGGTAGATATGAAACAGCAATATGAAATGTTTATAGTTTGTCACATAAAAAAAAAAATAATAATAATTCTGAACTTTTTAGAATTTTTCTTTTTTAATTGCCAATTTCTGACCCCTGTAACTTTTATATTTTCACATACCAGGCTGTATGAGGGCTCATATTTTGTGCTGTAATCTGTTGTTTGTATCGGTACCATTTTGGTATTGATCTGACTTTTTAATCACTTTATCTGGGATGTTCTATAAAACTGCAATTTTGGGATTTGGCATTTCTTTTTACATTTACGTCATTTACCATATGGGATATATAAAGTTACATTTTAAATTGTTCGATCAATTACGCATGTTGCGATACCAAATATGTTTTTTTTATTATGTTCACATGTTTTTACATGGGAAAAGGGGGTGATTTGAACTTTTAATATGGAAGGGGTTAATGTATGTCTTTTACACTTTTATAAAACTTTTTTTTAAACTTAGGAGACTATTAGGAATAATCATTAGATCCCTCATACAGACCAATGCAGTTCTACTGAACTCCATTGATCTGTGTGCTCTGTGCTATATTGATAAACCCTGGTCCAGCCAGGCTCTCAGCTGGGGCCATCAAGTATGGAGCGGGCTCGAGTCAGGAGAACGCTCCATATGCTCTGAGTACCACTCTAATTGTCAGGGGCTTTCGGGTCTGGCCCTGCTTGCCCGAAGCAGGGCTAAAGGCCTGAAAAATTCACCTGCTGACGCCCGTAACTGCATGTTCCGGGCATCAGGCAATAGGATTTCCACATCCCTGGCTGAAAATTGTGACTGAAAAGCAGGGAAATAAAACTAATCCCCTATCCACATGATAGGGAATACATTTCTGATCGCGGCTCTGACTAATGGGCCCACCTGAGTTCTCCTGCATGGAGCATAGGTATTTACCTTGGCATGCTCCTGCCCCCACCCTTGAAAACAAGCTTCAGTGACGGCCTGCCTAGCCAATCATTGGCTGAGCCAGGTTCCCTCTCAGCCTGGTGATTGGCTGAGCAGGCCATTAGTGAAGCAGTCTCCAAGGGTGGAGGCCAGAGTGCGCCAGGGATGGGTGAGTAGCCGTGCCCCATGCAGGAGATCCTAGGTGTCAAAGAGTTCAGGCCCCGCCAGCAATCAGAAACATATTCCCTATCCTGTTGATAAGGGATTTTTTTCCTCAGAGTACACATTAACAAAATAGTTAATATTTATTTCCAAAAATGCAACCTGTTCTATGAGAAGCAGGTTTTGGAAAACTGTACAGTTGAAAAGCGGCTTTCGCTTACGGGTATCAGTTTTTTTTTTTTTTAACAAATAAATAAATACAGTAAGGCTAGGATTCCACTTGTTTTTTTATCTGGCAGTTTTTGGAATACTGCCACTGCAATTTTTTGAGTCAAAGCCAGAAGTATATTCAAAAGGAATAGGACATATAAAGAAAGGACTTGTACTTCTCCTCCCTTATGGATCCACTTCTGACTTTGGCTCAAAAACTGCAGTGGCAGATATCCAAAAACTGCCAGAAGAAAAACCAAGTGGAATCCTAGCCTAAGAGTTGTGGGAGCCTGCAATAGTTATTTGTTAGCCACAGCATGGATAAATATGTGGTTAACGGAGCTAGAAAGTCTTTATAAATGTAACTCAAATTAGAAGCTATGTATTATAAAGTACTGTCATTCAGTTTCTATGTTCCACTGTAACACAATAAATAATATAGGCGTGGTTAGTAACAGAATTTGACATTTAACATCTCACTATGTCATGCATGCAAGTATAAAAACATTTGACATTAGCAGAGTGATTCACATGTTCCAATGTACTGTGAATGCCCACTTATAGTACTGTGTGTCACTGCAGTAAGATCATGAGTGATTCACTTATCTACTATGCAGGTGTATACACCAGACCACAGGCCCAGGCTTTTGCACAGCATAGCACCCCCTGAGGCATCGATCATCATCTGTTATAAACTTTCACTGCGGGGTCCTCATTCAGAAACAAAGCAGTACTATGTTAGATGATTCATCATTCAAGAGAAGATAGATATGTTCCTTAAATACAACTCTAAAACTTGCCCCCAGGCACAGTTTTCACTTGGCATCAAGCAAAACCGAACAACAAGTCTTTGTAGGGCACTGACAAGAATGAAATACACAACCTAACACAGCTCATTATCTAGTCCTTTTCTGTTTGCACATATTCATAACAGTTGTCCATATAAAAAAACATGTATTCCCCAGAGTAGAACAAAGTTAATATTAAACATGGGGGTGCCCAGGACATGCTGGTCTTCCAGTACAGATGTACAGGGCTCAAAACTTATCCCAGCTGATAATGAGCACTATACTACTTAGTAATGTGATATAATTACCTAAAGAATTTACTAATAAATTAAAATGGAAGAATGTACCCTTAGGGTACATTCATATGTACAGGATCTGCTGAAGATTTAATGTGTTCATTCATTTAGTTACATTGCTATATGCAGCAGATCCTGTACTTGTGAATGGACACCTAAGATGAGAATACACAAAAGATTAAAAGAAAAAAGTATAAACCCACCAATATAAATCCAGGGCTGTCTCAGAGGTCAGGAGAAATAAGAATTGGGCACTTTGAATTTCAACAACTCAGATTCTTTGTCCATATAGGAGATAATCAGCTGCAAGAAGTATCTGGCAGCAGCTTAGTCCCCTTTCTCAATTCGAACCATATGCAAGAAATAACTTAGAGGAGCTTTTTTTGGCTGATATTTTTTAATACTAAGGCTATCTATAAACAGCTTTATTGTGATGTTGAATTTTGGCAGTGCTTTACTCCTACAGGAAACGACGTACAAGTGAACTTGTTAGCATATACAAAGTAACATTCCAAAGCTAAGCAAACCAGTTCTGCCTGATCTTCATAAAAGCACGTTGTGTTGCAAATGGCTAAACAAGACACTTTACAGCTAAACATACTGCAGAAGTTTTGTGGTTGACCGCTTCAAACTTATGATTAATTGCATCAGTGTAGAGATCCAAAGATTTTGAAGTATACAGTCTGAATTTACCAACATGCCCATATTGTAACCTAAATTTCACTCTTGTATTTTAAAAGTACGGCACCTGAGCTTTCACAAAACTTTTGACGTCCTACGGACATGTCAAAAGTTTTGGTTGAAAGGGTTCTGAACACTCTGTCTACCTGTCTGATAAAAACCTTTGACGTAACCCCAAGACATGTCAAAAGCTTTTTTTTTTTCCCATCTTTCTTTTTTTGAAAACTCAGTGGGGGAGATTTATGAATCTTTTTGTGTCCACCAAAATACCCACAAGTGTGAATTTAAAAATAACATAGAAAACAACTCCATGATAACTCTCCCCCAGTGACACTTTAACATCATGTTAACCGTCAATCCAGTAGTCAACACCAAGAAAGAAAAAAAACACACAAAAAGTTTTTTTTGTGTGTGTGTGTAGTGGATTCTGACATTTTTTTTAACCAATCTCCTTGCACCTTCTTAATTTTTAAGTTAGCAGATAAACATCCCAATGTCTTGAAATATTGGTTCTTGTAACCCAATCCACTGCAACCCAACCACAAAGAGATATGATAATGACAACATTTTATTGAATACTATTAAAGAAGAAGTCTTGTACTAAAAAACTTACCCCCCTATCAGTAAGATAGGGGATAAGTTTTAGACCTCGAGGGATCCGACCGCTGGGACTCCCTGTGATCTCCCATACAGTGCCCCAACTCTCCCTCGGAGTGGCGCATTAAGACTACTGCCCGAAATGGGGCCGCAGCCCCCTCCCAGGAAACAAACTCCTAACAGTAAGATCCATTGCTGGGCCCCAAATCAACAAAGATTAATAGAATTGAGTGTAATGCTCAGCAGAAGAAATACTTTAATACTGTGTGCAATATGACATATATGACAAAATATAGATCTTATTACATGTATATTTAAATAGGGCAGAAAAGCTTTGCTCTAGAGATCGGTACAGGTGGCAAGAGCATTATTTTGCTTCGCTTGATGGTAAAGATACAACCCTATGGCCAGCTTAATTATACTACTGAGACACTACCCAACAGCAACAAAACTCTCCAAGGTATTCTGCTCTACACCACAATACAAGAACCATGCTATAATTAAAGCTAAATATATTCCTGGTTGGCAACCACAAACTTTTTCATGTTGTGAGATTTTACAGGCAAAGTCTTTGCACAGACAAATGACTTCTTGAAGATAAAAAGATTGTGTGGGATTTGTATTTTATGCAGTTAGGTTCTTAGAATTCACTAACACTGCTTCAGTTTTTTTGTTACTTGTAATTAAGAAATATACATACTTGGATGGATTCTAAACTATTAGCAAGGTAGTAGAAACAGAACTACACTGACCACCTTTTATTTAAAGGGATTGTCCCACAAGTAAATATTAATGGGGTGTTCTAGGCATCAGCTTTTTTTTTATTCTGCTCTGGGAGGCAAAAAAAAAAAAAAAAAAATTCAACTGGTCTTCCTTACTACCCTACCCACTGGTATAATGGATCCCGTCCCTGTTGTGCAGCACTTCCAAGTTCAGGAATATTAAGTCACAGGTCGAATGACTGGCTGAATGGACATATGATGTCAGGTACCTTAACCTAAAAGCGCTGTGTGTGCCATCTGTGTTCAGTCCTAGACAAGGGAAGGCATAAGGAGGAGGAGGAGGGGGAGGGGGGACTGAAGACTTGTGAATAATTTTTTTTTTTTTTCCAGGAGTATGGATACGTTATTTTATAATGATAAATAATATGTTGATAACATAGTATTCAAACTATATAATATTTAGATCTTTAGGAACAAAATCTTTGTTCTCCAGTCTCAGCTGAAGACAACCAAACCCTGGAATACAATTCAAATACTAGGAATGAAGAGCAGTATGCACTTCTGTCTATAGGGATACGTCTATAGGGATACTGAAAATGGTTCAGTATGGTTGTGTTTGGGCTCCATCTTATTGGTATTACAGTGGTTGATGTTTTGGAATCTGATAGGCCTTAAAGGGGTATTCCAGGAAAAAACTTTTTTTTATATATCAACTGGCTCCAGAAAGTTAAACAGATTTGTAAATTACTTCTATTAAAAAATCTTAATCATTTCAGTACTTATGAGCTTCTGAAGTTAAGGTTGTTCTTTTCTGTCTAAATCTTCTCTGATGACATGTGTCTCGGGAAACGCCAAGTTTAGAAGCAAATCCCCATAGCAAACCTCTTCTAAACTGGGCGTTTCCCGAGACAGGTGTCATCAGAGAGGATTTAGACAGAAAAGAACAACCTTAACTTCAGAAGCTCATAAGTACTGAAAGGATTAAGATTTTTTAATAGAAGTAATTTACAAATCTGTTTAACTTTCTTGAGCCAGTTGATAAATATAAAAAAGTTTTTTCCTGGAATACCCCTTTAATGGGCATTAATCTATCTGATTCCTATTAATGTTCTCCTCCATTACAGATAATGTTTGCCTATGAGTCTGGCTGACTAGTAAATATTTTTTTCCTTTCCTCCTCTCATTGAATTTGTGAGGCCAACATCTAGAATTGAAATGGTTTCAATTTGTAAAACTATTGAAAAAAAATAATTTTTTCCAGAAATTTCACATCTATATTCGGTACTGGTTAAAATCTGCTTCTAGTCCACTTATTCCCACACAATAACAGGAAATACTCCACTGTCTGTGTACAAGAGGATTCAGGCAGTTGAATTGAGCTACTGAGCATGTGTTACCAATGATACGGAACACATTAAGATAGACATTCTGCGGGGGAATAAAATGCAACATAGCGAGTATGTAACAGTAAAACCTCAACAATAAAACCAAAAATGCTGTCCTATCCCTGCAGTTATTGCCTATCTCTGTGCAGACACAAAAAAAAGTAAGTGTGGGTAAACAAGCAGGGCTTTATGCACTGAAGCTCTGTGACATGCCCCCGGCTCCCACAGCAGGCTGATTGACAAGTCAGGAGACTGCACAGAGATCTTCTTACCCTTCCCCCCCTTGCCCCACAAACTTTTTGTCTCTGCACAGACATATAGGCATTAGCTGCAGGGACAAGACAACATTTTCACCCAAAAATTCACGCTTTTTTTTAACCAATGTATATTACAAATATAGATATAATGGGGGAGATTTATCAAAACCTGTGCAAAGGAAAACTTGCTCAGTTGCCCATAGCAACCAATCAGATCACTTCTTTCCTTTTGCATAGACCTTGTTTAAAATGAAAGAAGCAAGCTAATTGGTTGCTATGGGCAACTGGGCAACTTTTCCTCTGGACAGGTTTTTCTAAATCTCCCCTAATGTTCTTATTTACATTATATAAACAGTTTTTCCAAATGACAGGTACACTTTAATACCCTTGCAGTATACTGCAGACGAGAAGTGTTCTATATTTGTTAATTAAGATGTATAAAAGGAGTTTTGGTCCATAATAAGCTAAATTTGAGAAATAAAAAGGTACAATGTAAGTAAAATACTCAGTTAAATCACCAAAATGTTTTCCATATCTGCTGGGAAGGAATGTGAAAATCCTAACTCTGTTTCTCAAATGTATTGTAAAACTGGAAGATTCCCATAAACTGTATGAGTCACACATACTTCACATGCAGTTTTAAATTGGAAAAACATGCGTCTATAGTAGAAGCAGTCAAATGAAAATCTAGCTGCTTTGTGTTCTACTTTGTGTTGTGGCTTTAGACTTCTAACTAGGCATGCATTAATTAAGGACAATCCTTCATTAGGAGGCCCATAGAAGTGTTCTTAGTCCAACAAACATCTGCTGCTGCAGGAAAAATCCCACTAGTAGGATGTGTGTGAACCTGTTTTCAGTTTATTCCATTACAAATGGATGTTGGCAGCCTCATGAACTTGAACTCAGTATAACTCTACACATAAAAATTCTCATTTAGAATGGAAGCTAAATATAAATAAAGTAAGGCTAGGTTCAAACTGAGGAATTCAAGGGTGGCTTTTACTCACCTCCAGTGCTCCCAAAATGCCACTGGTGTCCTGCTGCGGTCCCCCAATGCGATAGTCTTTCTGAGCTGCAGCGTGACTGTCGGGCCTGGGAAGCACCCGGGCTCAATGCATCCTGCTGCAGCTCAACGAATCGCTTTTTAATTAATGATAGATTTAAGCTGTTGTCTTGGTTTTTCATGCCTTTTTGCACCGGCCCTTCTTAAAGGGGTACTCCGCCCCTAGGCATCTTATCCCCTATCCAAAGGATAGGGGATAAGATGTCAGATCGCCGGGGTCCCGCTGCTGGGGACTCCAGGGAATCGCCGCTGCGGCACAGCGCTATCATTACTGCACAGAGCGAGTTCGCTCTGCATGTAATGACGGCCAATACAGGGGCCGGAGCATAGTTACGGCAACAAACCCAGAAATAATGTACAAATGGAAGCACACCAAGAGTATTCAATTAATGCAAAAATATAACAATCTTTATTAGGAGCACATGATTGACATAGCAGAAAAAACAACAATAATGACAAACACAGAAAAATTAATTAAAACCACTTAAAAAGCCCATAACGGGCCACACCACACAAATGAGACATGGTATATGTCTCATCCGGACCAGGGCTGAAACGATGTGGCTCACCTACCAAAATAAGAATAATTGCAGTTCAAAATGCCCCCGTCTGACCTAGATCACACAAACTAACCGTAAAGTGTCATGTGCAAAATGAACCTATATATAGAGGTATCACAATAGATTTCAGACAATGACATGCGGTTCATCTGGAAATAAAGTTTGGAAGTCATTCAGTGACGGAACGCGTGGAGGTTTTTCGGACCGGGCATATGGGCGATATTTGCTCCCACTTCATGCAGGCCTTGCCTCCTATCTGACCTCACGTATTTCTTTCTTGCTGGCATCTTTAGTTCATTTAATATTTCTTATAATTATTGTTTGCTTGGCACTTTATTTCCAGATGAACCGCATGTCATTGTCTGATATTTATTGTGATACCTCTATATATAGGTTCATTTTGCACATGACACTTTACGGTTAGTTTGTGTGATCTAGGTCAGACGGGGGCATTTTGAACTGCAATTATTCTTATTTTGGTAGGTGAGCCACATCTTTTCAGCCCTGGTCCGGATGAGACATATACCATGTCTCATTTGTGTGGTGTGGCCCGTTATGGGCCTTTTTAAGTGGTTTTAATTTATTTTTCTGTGTCTGTCATTATTGTTGTTTTTTCTGCTATGTCAATCATGTGCTCCTAATAAAGATTGTTATATTTTTGCATTAATTGAATACTCTTGGTGTGCTTCCATTTGTACATTATTTCTGGGTTTGTTGCAGTGTTGGCTTTATATAATGTTGGTTAAGCACCCAGGTTCATTTATATCTTTCTAGCTGAGCCCCCCCACCTTTCTTTCTGGAGCATAGTTACGTCACGGCTCCGCCCCTCGTGATGTCACGGCCGGCCCCCTCAATAAAAGTCTATGGGAGGGGGCGTGGCTGTCGCCATGCCCCCGCCATAGACTTTCATTAAGGGGGCGGACCGTGATGTCATGAGGGGCGGAGCCATGACGTCACGCTGCTCCATCCCTGTATGGCCCGTCATTACGCACAGAGCGAACTTGCTCTGCGCAGTAATGATAGCGGGGTGCCGCAGCGGCGATCCCGGGGGTCCCCAGCAGCGGGACCCCGGCGATCTGACATCTTATCCCCTATCCTTTAGATAGGGGATAAGATGTCTAGGGGCGGAGTACCCCTTTAAGGTGTTCAATACTTTTTCCCTGTGTCATTTCACATTATTCCACATAACTATTTCTGAACTTGTTTTGGTTTATTTGTATGTAACACAGAAAAGAAGAAAAGACACCTTACTATGAAAAGTAAGTGAGAGTGCACTTTCTAAACTAGAACCCCGATGACGTGTACCAATCAGTGCACACAAATGCTTAAAATCATTATAAATCCATATACTTTATTGAACTCACAAAGTTAAAACATACATAGAAAAGTACAGAATACATAAAATGAGAGGCACTGGATCACTATAGAAAGGCAGGTATGAGTCTGTATGTGATATAGTATGCAGGAATAATCACCACAGTATAAAACTGTAACAGACGTGTGTCAAAATGAAAAGAACATAGCCCAATGCCCAAGCAGATTATCAAGAATGCCAGACCATACCTACCAACCCCAACGATCGTTTCGCTTCTAAAATGCTTCCTCAGGGGGTGTGAGGAAGCATTTTAGAAGCAAAACGATCGTTGGGGTTGGTAGGTATGGTCTGGCATTCTTGATAATCTGCTTGGGCATTGGGCTATGTTCTTTTCATTTTGACACACGTCTGTTACAGTTTTATACTGTGGTTTACTTGTATCCTTAACCCTTATTACCATATATACATGTGATTATTCCTGCATACTATATCACATACAGACTCATACCTGCCTTTCAATAGTGATCCAGTGCCTCTCATTTTATGTATTCTGTACTTCTCTATGTATGTTTTAACTTTGTGAGGTCAATAAAGAATATGGATTTATAATGATTTTATGCATGTGTGCACTGATTGGTACACGTCATCGGGGTTCTTGTATGTATTGGTTACCTGGGTTGTTGCCAACATTTGGTGAAAATGTTATGTCAATGGTGTTCAATACTTATTTCCCCCGCTGTAAAAGGCAGCAAATCCCACAGTGCTTTAATAAGCACTTAGCAGGCACAGGAATCATTTTCTATTTATTATTAATAATTGAGTGAACACATTTCATCTTCTATACCTGAAAAGTACAAAGAAATAAAAAATATATAAAATATATATTTAAAACAGGATAATGGAGTGGGTCCAGCACAGTAATAGTGGCCAAAAATGCTTCTTTATTCAAACATCAGAAATGACAACAGCTCACAAGAGGAAGGACCAAGGAATGATGCATTTCAGCATTTTTACCCACTATTGCTGTGCTGGACCGACTCCATTATCCTGTTTCAAACTTCCATGTGCAGTCCACACGTATCTGTGCACGGTAGTCCCCTGTGCACACATATATTTATTATATATATTATAATAAAAAAAAAAAATATATATATATATATATATATATATATTTATTTATTTTTTGTATTTTCTTATTTTTTTTGCTTTTTTGTTTAGCTTTTTCTTACTTGGGCTTTTCAGATGTCGAAGATACAGTGCGTTCACTTAAAGAGTCTTGTTTTTCCTACCTAAACCTTGTGGGAGAGGAAAAGCAACATATGAGGCTGCTCTTGTCCTCATATCCTGACCGTCTATCCCATACCTCATATCTCATCCTTATATCCTATCCTCCTATCATCATATTTTGACCTCATATCCTGTCGTAGTAAGGTGTGGCTGAGCTGTGATGAAAAGATTGTTGTTGAAGGACCTGTGATGTGGAGGTATCGGGGGAAAATGGCCTTGAACCAAAAATAGAATAGGGTTGAAAATAGAAGGGGCGTGGCTTGTAGGAGGGACTTTGCTTTCTGTATAGGCATGACTTGTAAGCTGGACCAACACATTCACCCATAGATGCAGAGTGGAGAAAGGTACTGGAAGTTCCATGAACTTTCATGGGACTTCAGACAAAAACCCAGACCCTCGCAAATAGGGGTGAGTAAGGGTTAATTTTACTATCCAATATTCTTAGTTGACATGTAAGTAACAATTAACAAGGTTCATCAAAATATCTCCAGCTGTTTGGAAGTTGTGCTGAAAAATATTTCCAATAGACTTCCATTGACTATCCAACATTTTAAGTTGACATAAGTAACATGTGTACCAAGCTTCATCAAAATATCTTCACCCATTCGGAAGTGATGCTGGAATATACATACACACACACACACACACAGCTTTTCTTTTTATTCATTTTATTGAAAGAATAAAAAAACCTTTGACAGTACAGAATATATATGAGGAAAGACATGTGAAAAGAATACAAGGAACTAGTAGTATGCACAGAACATTATAGAAACAAAACATTTGGTCAAGTCAGGCCACTTGAGTACATGTCAAAAACAAGATAAGCAGACAGTCACCAAGGGCATATTAGAACATATGAAAGAGAAAGAAAAGTAGAACCAATGAACACATTCCATCTCATATAGAAAACTAAAAAAGCAGACTGGCAGAGCCCACAGCACACAGATTAGTTTCAGATGCCACAGGTTAGCAGAACAATATCTACAGATAAGGGAAACAAAATCAGAAACTCTATTATGGTGTAGGCAGGGAGAACCCACCCAAATTATTAGAGGAACACTGAGTCACGGGGAGGAACACCAGGGGCATTTCCTGTGAGAAAAGGGTACAATTGCGCTTTTTCTACCTAGTGAGAGTCAGAGGTCTCAGGTCCATCCATCAAAGTACCATAAACAGTGTCTCCCTGAAGAGGGTACGAGCCTGGTGAGGCCAAATCTCCTCATCCAAGATCCCGAATAGGCACGGCAACGGTTCCTTTGGAGGAAAGGGATTGACAATGGTAGACAGCAATTGAAGCACATCATTCCAAAAGAACGCAGTGTTTGGGCATGCCCACATTAGATGCCAAAAGCTTGCCCTAGGGTCCTAACTACAATGACAGGCGTCCGAGGCAGAGCACCCCCTTCTATGAAGTCTAACAGGGGTGATAAAACTATAGTTAATCAGTTTATTATTGGCAGCGGGGAAAACCAAAGTGTGAGAAGGCAATATTTCCTCCCACTCCTCTTTAGAAATCGTTGGCATATGGGACTGCCAATAGTGTTCAGCTGGTAACGGCTCTCAAGAGATCTTGGCCTGGATGAGTTTAGTATAAAGATGGACACGAGACCCCTTGGACCCTGAGACTTCAACACTCCAATTAGAGGATTCACAGAAATAGGTGGCCTTTCCTCAGGAAACTGTGCATTAAGTGCATGGGGTAACTGCAAATACCTACAAAAGGCCTCCCTGGGGATGTCATAATCAGCCTGCATCTGGGTAAAAGGACTTAAAAACATTATCAGTGTACACATTAGCTAAGGAATTTACCACAACAGTGATCCAGAACTGAGTATCTAACAAATTTCTCAGATGCGGGAAATGTGGGTTATTCCAGAGAGGGAGGTCAATCGGGGTGTCAGTATAGGCATGAAGCTGCTTAGTCGCCCTCCAGAATCGGCCTAAGGGATTCCGTATCAAAAAACTGCGCTAAGGATTGCTCCAATCCAGGCATGGGCTCCGATCGCACCCAGTGGTGGAGATACCGAAGCTTGCCTGCTAAATAGTATAAGTCATGGTCAGGTCGAGCGGCGCCCACTGCCAGTTTGGGGCGCTGAAGAGTTTCACCTTGGGCCTATTAGGTCCCCATTTAAATGGAGAGAGACTGAAGTGTTGTAAAAAAGGTCCTGGGCACCAGGACTGATGAGTGTTCTAGTACGTACAGGCACTTGGGCAAGATATTGGCCCTCATTTACTATTTTAAACCCGACCTCTTTTGTCGGGTTTTTTTGGTGCATCTTTGTCTTCGCCATGTCGCAGACATCGTGCGCCAGTCTGCGACACCATGCAACATTTTTTCCCGACGGACCCGATGTGGATTCTCCCAAACCCGAAAAAGGGGCGTTAACCGACATTTCTGAGCTTTCCCACGTATTTATTAAGGTTTCCAACCCGAATTTGTTGAATTGTTGTGGATTTTTTCCCGACAGCTCAGAGGAGTTGGAAACCAAAACCAACAAAACCCACGTGCGACAAACAGGATGCGACATAATAATAAATACCAGGGGAAAAAAGCAGTCGGGTAAGAAAGCAAGATAGACTTACAACCCGATTTTCTTAGTAAATCAGGGCCATTAAGTTTAATCAGATTACTGCACCTAGCTAAAGGCCAAAGGAAGGGAACTCTAAACTAGGGATGTCCCAATACCGATACTGGTATCAGGGCCGATACTAGCTATTTGCATGGTATCGGGGACTCTTTTAATGTCCCCGATACCATGCCCGATACCTGCTGCCGCTCTGCTGACCCGTTCTCCCGTCCTCTGGTCCGTGTCATGTCGTCCTATGGAGGAGCATGTGACACACACGTCACTTCACCTCCTCCCCTGCGCACAGCTTAACGCTACGGAGGAAGCAGAGTAACGTGTATGTCACATGCTGCTCCATAGGACGACATGATACGGACCAGAGGACGGGAGAACGGAGCAGTGGAGCGGCAGCACCCGACAGAGGAGGTGAGCTGCCTGGAAGGAGGGGAGGGGCTGCTGGTGTCTACCGGGGGGGCTGCTGCTGCTGTCTAAACGGGGGGCCCTGCTGCTGTCTAAACGAGGGGCCCTGCTGCTGTCTAAAAGGGGGGCCTGCTGCTGTCTAAACGGGGGGGGGGGCCTGCTGCTGTCTAAAAGGGGGGCCCTGCTGCTGTCTAAACGGGGGGGGCCAGCTGCTGTCTAAAGGAGGGGGCCCTGCTGGTGTCTAAAGGGGGGCTGTGGTCTACAGGGGGGCTGCTACTTATGTCTACAAGGGGGTGGGCCTGCAGTCTACAGGGGGGGGGGTTGCTGTCTACAGGGGGGCTGCTACTAATGACTGCCGGGGGGGCTGCTGCTAATGTCTGCAAGGGGATACTACCTACTTGAATTTATATGTAGATAGTGCAGATGACCCGGTTTCTACCGCTCCTCACCATGTGGTCATCGGTCTCACCGCCAACGCAAATTCGCTGTTCTTCCCAATGGAGAAGAGAGAAATCTTGGCTCATACTACAGCAGCTGCCTCCATTCTACACAACAAAGAACCCACATATCCTACGGTAAACAGCGCCAGAAACCGGGTCACCCTGGTGTCAGATTCCCTTTAAAATATAAGTACTCGTACTTGGTATTGGAGAGTACTAGAATTAAAGTATCAGTACTTGTACTCTGTCTTAAAAAAAAATGGTATTGGGACATCCCTACTCTAAACGTTGAATTTCTCCTTGACGTAAGGAAGGAGCTTGAGAATATTCATTTCTAGGTCTTGCGACACAGAGCGATTAATAAATATGAAAGACAAAACTAAGAAGGTAGCCAACCCCTCTACGCTAGCATCAGTTGCCTGATACAATGATGTAATGGTAATGATAATGACTGGATCGTGCTTCAATTATAATATGAAAAGTGAAATTTATTATTACACAATATAAAATACATAAAAAATATTTTGTAAACAGTAAATCCTCAAAGCACAGGGCCCTTGTGCAGAGGGAATTAAGATATAAAACTCTAAATAAAAATAACAATATCAACAACCACCGATAGCTATTATTTAGGAATTTTTAACAATGCAATGTCACTTTTAGTAATCCGGCCTCCGATAATCCAAAAATGAGTTCAAGTCCCATAGATGGTATAGATTCCAAATGCTATGCGTATAATAGATGTGTTATAGTTACCAGCCTGCAATAGGTCACGATAGAAAGTCACCTTGAATTGTGATGTGGGGTCCGCACAGTTAGGGTGGTACCAGACGCTGGCATGCGTCTTAGCGGCAGTCTGCCTGCCACAGACCAGCTGGAAAGGTAGCCACTTACTGATGTTTCGCTGCAGATGGTAACCACACAAAGAAGCAGGTGCGGACCTCTAAGTAACTCGATGGTGGGTGACGTCACAGGCGCTGGGCAGTGCTGCCTGGAAGATGGTCTCGAGAGCGTTATGCTGCTTTGCAGAACTGGATCGGAGTTCACCGTTAGATAGTCAGGTAGCGGTGATGTAGAATACTCTTGTACCTAGACACGTTTCAGGGCTCTCATATGCTTTAAACACGGCCCTTTCCTCAGTAGGCTTGCAGCTTACTGAGGAAAGATGCAAGCCTACTGAGGAAAGGGCCGTGTTTAAAGCATATGAGAGCCCTGAAACGTGTCTAGGTACAAGAGTATTCTACATCACCGCTATCTGACTATCTAACGGTGAACTCCGATCCAGTCCTGCAAAGCAGCATAATGCTCTCGAGACCATGTTCCAGGCAGCACTGCCCAGCTCTTACCTCGGCTAGTTAATTGTGAGCTGCACATTTCCAGTTTTTTTTTACCGATTAATAAATATGCCCAAGTACTTAAACAAGGAGACCACAGGAAGGCCACACATCTCGAGGTCAGTTCTTATCTAAAAGGTCAATAAATGATAGAAGAAAAGTGTGCAATCCAATGCTTTTATTCCAGGGGATGTGGAGCTGGAATGAACATACAGGTGCGTTTCACTTAAAAGAACAAGCTTTCGCGACCTCCGCTTCTTCTGGCTTCCTGATTACGACACGGTTCTGGCACGGCAGATATATGTCAGCAGAGCCCGAAACCAAGGAAACCAGTAAACAAGAATACCGGCGCATGTGCACTACTGTGCCGCTGCCAAACAGGTAAAAGACAGGGAAACATCTAAAAATACCTGTGAAATACGTACAGAAAGATCCAAAATTTACACACTAATAAATGAAATCACTCAAAGGAAGACACTCATGTCATTTTTATCAGGATCCAGACAGCTTCTTTGCATAATAACAACCTATGGTGATCTCCGCCATCTCTAGGTGTAACGGCCACCTCTAACCCTGCGTAGGAAAGCACCTCATAATTTCCTGAGTGTACAGTTCTCACGTGCTCGATCAGTCTCAGGCATCCATACCCAGTTCTGATAGAGCGCATGTGCTCTTGAACTCTTACATACAGGGCATGTATCGTCTTGCCGATATAAGAGTCCACAAGGACAAAAAATGACAATGAACTTTGATTTACAGGTAATAAAATGTGGTACTAGTCTACAAAACTTTGTCTCACTATTAAATCTGCATACAGAACATTGTCTGCACTTATGGTTACCTATAGGGGGCACCTTATCTAGACACATTTTAGTTTCTTGTTCTAATCTTGAACAACTGAGCTGATTCCCCAATGTATATGTACATAGGAAAATAAAGGCAGTCTAAGCGCCACCTCCCTCAGGTCCATTTTATTCTCATTCAGATGCCAGTGGTGACGGATAGCAGACTGGATGATTTTATTCATGGAATAATGTTGAAAAGAGAAAACAAACCGTTTAGGATTACCTGGAAGCTTTTTTTTGTTTTTTTTATTATAAAGAAATTGATGTTGGTGCAACTCTTTGGCCTTTCTAAATGCTGACCCTACTCTCTTTGGCCTTTCTAAATGCTGACCCCTACTTCTGAACAGGGATACTCTTTTTGTATTAATCGTTCCGTATGTTCTCCAGCCTGTCTCTCAAAATTGATGTAATCATTATTAAGCCGTCTAAGACAGACAAACTGTCCATATGGAATAGCTCTCTTGACGTGAGGGGGATGGTAGCTGTTGTAATGAAGTAACGCATTAGTAGCAGTTTTTTCCCTACATCGAGTAGTGATTACTTTACCTTCTACAATAACCACCTGTCAAGAAATGCCAAGGACTGGTCCCCTAACTCTGATGTAAACTGCATATTCTTTTTAAAATCCCTGTTTAAGAAATCAACAAACTCCATGAATTGCAATGGGGACCCCGACCATACTATAAAGATATCATTTATGTAGTGAAGAAATGTGACAATCTGACTAGCAAATGGAGTCAAAGCAGAAAAAAATATATTTCTTTTCAAATGCAGCAAGAAACAAATTAGCAAAAGAACATGCTCACTCTAGTGGTAGCATGAGACGGAGTCTACAACCCAAACAAATGGCTCAGCTCATCCAGGATGGCACATCAATGCGAGCTGTGGCAAGAAGGTTAGCTTTTTCTGTCAGCGTAGTGTCCAGAGCATGGAGACGCTACCAGGAGACAAGCCAGTACATCAAGAGACATAGAGGAGGCCGTAGGAGGGCAACAACCCAGCAGCAGGACCACTACCTCCGCCTTTGTGCAAGGAGGAGCAGGAGGAGCACTGCCAGAGCCCTGCAAAATGACCTCCAGCAGGCCACAAATGTGTATGTGTCCACTCAAACGGTCAGAAACAGAATCCATGAGGGTGGTATGAGGGCCCGACGTCCACAGGTGGGGGTTGTGCTTACACCCCAACACCGTGCAGTACATTTGGCATTTGCCAGAGAACACCAAGATTGGCAAATTTACCACTGGAGCCCTGTGCTCTTCACAGATATAAGCAGGTTCATGCTGTAGAGAACGCTGTAGAGAACATTCTCCAGCATGACCGTCTGGCGGTGGGTCAGTAATGGTGTGGGGTGACATTTCTTTAGGGGGCCACACAGCCCTCCATGTGCTTGCCAGAGGTAGCCTGACTGTCATTAGGTACTGAGATGAGATCCTCAGACCCCTTGTGAGACCATATGCTGGTGCGGATGGCCCTGGGTTCCTTCTAATGCAAGACAATGCTAGACCTCATGTGGCTTGTGTCAGCAGTTCCTGCAAGAGGAAGGCGTTGATGCTATGGACTGGCCTGTCCGTTCCCCAGACCTGAATCTGATTGAGCATCTGGGACATCATGTCTCGCTCCATCCATCAATGCCACGTTGCACCATAGACTGTCCAGGAGTTGGTGGCGGATGCTTTAGTCCAGGTCTGGGAGGACATCCCTCAGGAGACCATGCGCCATCTCATCAGGAGCATGCCCAGGTGTTGTAGGGAGGTCGTACGGGCACGTGGAGGCCACACACACTACTGAGCCTCATTTTGACTTGTTTTAAGGACATTACAGCAAAGTTGGATCAGCCTGTAGTGTGGTTTTCCACTTTGATTTTGAGTCTGACTCCATATTCAGACCTCCATGGGTTGATAAATTTGATTTCCATTGATCATTTTTGTGTGATTTTGTTGTCAGTACATTCAACTATGTAAAGACGAAAGTATTTCATACGATTAGTTCATTCATTCAGATCTAGGATGTGTTATCTTAGTTTTCCCTTTATTTTTTTTGAGCAGTGTATTTTGAAAGGTTTTCGGTCACTGAGCTAACCCCCGAAACTATAGGTCTGTCTGGGGGGGGGGGGGGGGGGGGGGTTCAGTGACTTATGAACCTTAGGAAGATAGTACCAATAAAGTTTATTAGGAAACTTGGGTAAAAGTTATTAGTCTTAACGGAAATTACTCCTAACTCTATATCTATGTCATAAAGATTGTAACTGTCCCAAATATCTATCAGTGGGATCTGCTGGCAGAGGCATATAAATTCTGATGTCATGGAGTTGGCGAAAAGCTTCCTCTGTATATTGTTCTTTAGTCATGGGGACTTGTTGCATATGCTAGACATTGGAGGTTCATACAGCATTACTGCCTGCATTTACTGGAGTTGTGTTAGTGCCAGCCATATCTTGCATATTAGGCTACTTTCACACTACTATTGTCACAGGGTAGTGTGACGGCCGTCGGGGCCACCAGAGAGAATAGCGGGGAGAAAAAAATACTGCTAGTGCTGTCTTTTTCTCCTGCTACTCCCACTGAAAAACAGAGGTGCCCGACAGACCCGATTGATATAATGCCATTGGGAGCCGCTGTTGCCCGTTGCGCCGCGTCAAAATGACAGCTGCCAAACTAAAAAAAAATAAAAAATCAAAATATTTGATGGCCATTCTTGACAGGGTGAAACAGCAGCGTGAAAGTAGCTTAAATTTCTAAAAGGGGTATGATGGCCGATGTAGCCCAAGTGATGTACAAGCCGGAGAAAATCCCAAACCGGTCCATTAGTCGGATAACATATGGCAAAGTGGTGTCAGGGTTTGACATAAAAAGCACTGTATCATCAGCATATAAGCCTATGCGCTCCTCGCAAACCCCCCCCCCCCCAAAGTCCATACCAGAGAAGTTAGTGTCGTGTCTAATTTTAAGAGCAAGAGGCTCCACCGCGAATAAAAGCGGAGAAACCCCTGCCAAGTGCCCCATCCCAAAGTGAGAGCATATACCATTCACCAAGACCTACGCCTTAGGGTTCTGGTAGAATATAAAGACCCAATTACAGAAGGAGAGGCCTTGGGAGGAGGGTGCAGCCAATGTGACTGCAGATAGTGACATCACATGCAGCTTATGAAGACTTGGTCAAAATACAATTCAGCAGGTATAAAAGGTAATAGGGGGAGGTGGTTGGACAACATGCAGGTGACCGGTTTCCTTTAAAACTTGCAAAACAATAGGCTAGCTGTACCAATTTGAAGGGTATTCTGAATTAAAGGGGTAGCTGCAGTGTGGCATGACTTGTCATTTTGAGTTGAACTACCCAAAATTTTAAGAAACCGGAATACCCCTTTAACACCTTAAGGACCAAGGGCGTACCTGTACACCCTGGTCCCACTCCCATGCTATAATGCAGGGTCACGTCCTGACTCTGCGTCTTAGCCGGGTGGCCCTGGCGGCTATCAGCCGACAGGACCCGTGTCTAATGCTGGACATCACCAATCACAGTGATGCCGGGCAATAACCCTTAGACGTGGCAATTAAAGTTGATCGCCCCATCTAAAATGAAAGTAAACCGTTCCAGGCATAACATTGAACAGTGTATGCCAATCAGAAGATTGCATGCAATAGTCCCCTACAAAAGTTAATAAATGTGAATTAACCTCTTCCCTAATAAAAGTTTGAATCGCCCCCCTTTTCCCATTTAAAAAAATTATATGTAAACAAAAAAAGTAACATATGTGGTATTGCCACATGCGTAAATGTCCGAACTATAAAAACATAACGTTAATTAAACTGCACGGTCAATGGCATACACATAAAAAAATTAAAAACTCAAAAATTGCGTATTTTTGGTTACTTTGTATCCCCTTAAAATTTTTTATAAAAAGCGATCAAAAAGTCCCATGAAAAAAAGTGGTGCCGATAAAAACTTCAGATCACAGCACATTGTAGTTATTTCTACAGTAGAAAATTAGGTACCCTTGCGACCGTATGGACCTACAGAATAAAGATAAGGTGTCATTTTTACTGGAAAGTGCACTGTGTGTAATCGGAAGCAACCAAAAGTTACAAAATGGTGTTTTAAAAAAAAAAAAAATTTGCCCCACAAATATTTTTTTCTGGTTTCGCTGTAGATTTTGTGGTGAAATGATTGATGTCATTACAAAGTACAATTGGTGGGGGGGGGGGGGGGACCCTCATATGGGTCTGTAGGTGGAAAATTTAAAGCGTTATGATTTTGAGAGGGTGAGGAGGAAAAAACCAAAGTGCAAAAATGAAAAAATGGCCCAGTCCTTAAAGGGTTGAGTTAACCTATTCCCTCTCCACAGCATAGGGGATAAGTGTGAAAAAAGAATCAGAGCACCCTGCACAATCTAACTTCTTTGTTTTCTATGTCGGCATTCAGGCCACCACTCCATTCAGTCTATAGAGCCACCAAACAGTTGTGTAGAGCAGCACCCGGGAAGTGTGCATGCACGAGTGTATGAATGTTTGTTTGTGCTGGGCTTCATTTGGCTGGGTCTCTGTTGCGTACCATCTTTTTCCTACTGATGGATACCCTGTTCTCTATATTGCGGAGGATGTATGGGACCCAGGGAGGCTGTTGTATTGGTTTACCTGGTTGGTAATGTTTGCATTTTACTATGCAAAACTAAATAAACACTTTTAAAAAAGTTATACACTCATCATATTGTCTTTGGTAGAGTACAGGCAATCCCCAATAATCATTGTTTTTGTGTGTGTGTGTACAGTATAAAACCAGAGAGGAAAGGGTTACAGAGCAGGGTTGACAGGCTCCCCAGAGAAGTGAGTCAGCAAAATGATGGAGGGGAGGAGTCATCACAGTGCAGGCAAGAGAAGGACAACCCTCTTCCCTTTGACAAGACATTAAGCTGCTGTAATATGCAATTTTTATGTGAAATATGGGTGATAGATACATACAAATTACATGTACATGATCAGTATGAGGTACTGAGTAACACCTAACGGTTTTGTTTTTTTGTTTCATCTGACAGGTATGCTTCAAGTGGAATTTAATTCTAATTAGTATAGCTGACAGTTTGTTTTTGTGGGTTAAGTTTTCATTTTTAATAACACCCTTTAGTTTTTACAAATAATTTATTAAAAAACAAAAATATTGGAGTAGTAAAAAGGAAAAAAAAAAAAAAAAAAAAGTTACAAACAATTTGACAATGATTCCTTTTACTTCTTCCAAATGATCACATACCTTTTGTTTTAGGAGGAGATTCCTCTTTGTGTTCTTGGTTTGCTCCTTAAAAAACTCATCTTCATAAACTAATATATAATCTATTCGCCTTTGGTTATCGTTGAAGTATAAGGATTCTGAGTTTTGATTAAACTCTACCTAGGATTGTTAAAGAAAGCAAAAAATAAAAATCATTTGTGAAACTCAAATACCCCCCAAAAAAACTGCATGACTATTCTCTATTTGTTTATCTAAGTAGACAGCCAACATTCTACTGGAAAGCCACAATATTTTCCATAGGAGTTGCTGCTAACATTCACGCCAATGACAAAAACAGGAACTCAACAGAAGGTTGGGAAAGTTATCACTTCCTGACCTTTGCAAAGTAAAAATAAACTCAGTATTATTTATATTCTTCAAGTTAAAACTTGAATAGACATATGTAAAGATTATAAATATTTCTTCTGTGCAAACCTAAAACTTAAAGTTAATTGGGGAGATTTATCAAAACCTGTCCAGAGGAAAAGTTGCTGAGTTGCCCATAGCAACCAATCAGATCACTTCTTTCATGTATAACAAAGCCTCTGCAAAATTAAAGCAGTGATCTGATTGGTTGCTATGGGCAACTCAGCAACTTTTCCTTTGGACAGGTTTTGATAAATCTCCCCAAATGTGATCACAAAAAAATATTTATTTTGAACTGATATTCTATGCCAGATGCTTTATTTTTTTAAATCACTAAGCATGTTCATAAAGAAGAAAACAAAAACAATAAATCACCAAGCATGTTCATATGGACTAAATCCACGATGAAAATTACACATCAAAGCCAGAACAGAAGCTGTACAGCTTTTTTGGAGCTATTTGATTTGCAAGTCCAACCCTTGTCCTCTAATTTACTGCCTATAATTTACTGCCTCAGTCTATCCCATTTGACTGACAGCTATTAGATAAAGAGGACATGGGCTGGACTTACCTGGGTTTTTGCTGTGCTAAAGAACACCCCCTGGGCTTTTGAACCTCATCCAAACGAATATTTATGAAGTAGGCTGTATCACAGGGCCTAATACTGAAAGGCATTACAGTGTACCAAAGGGCAGGGGAATTCACAAGTGCTCCAAGAAGTTCACCTTTTTATTTTTGTCCATAACTCGGGAACAAGGCGACTGTTCAGAAAACAGTAAAGAGCATTGGAATCAGTGTCACCCTCACAATTACCCTATATAGTGAGAGAAGGTTAGTGACGCTGCTGTCAGATTCCTTTTAACTGCAATTTTTTTTTCATGCAGAAATTGGTATGGCTTCTGTGTTAAAAAAACAAAACAAAAGCTTGCAGGTGTAACCAGTGTGAATTAGCCCTTATAGACAGGGATAAAGAGCAAACACAACCTAATGCTTTTCATGAAAGTAGGTGTGGACTCTAAGAACCCTATTGTTACTGCAAAGCTGCTAAAGTTCTCATTAGAATGCATAGCAGATTCGTCTATGCTTCCATTATAGTCTACCAGGAGTCTTCAGCTCTCCAGAGTAAAGCTTAAGCTGTCATCTCAAATGTCCGTGGGGGGATTCATCATTGTTGTCTATTGATAGTGTGCTTTAAAGTCATTTTATTGGCTTCGCTTACGTGCAACATATTTATCATACTATTACAGGGGGGTTGAAACTTGGCGGACGTAAGCAAAAAACAATAGATCACGATCTTGCAAGATGAAAAAAGAATAAAGAGTTCACTCACCGCATGTAGTGCTCTATTCTTTTATTGCTTGGTGCAGTTAAAACATAACAGCAGAACCGAATCAGATGCCATTGAAGTAACAGTACTGTTTCACACCGCCATGGTATTTTATCAGACAGACATAGTCTTTGACTAAAATACCAAAAAATGTGCAGCACAGCTATACTGTCCGAGGTTTACCTGGATGATCACCATTACCCTATGGTGCAAAAAATACTAGGAATAAAAAAAATAATGAATCCAGACCTCAAAGACGTAACCAGGCCTAAAGGGACTGGTACATGATGGCTAATAAATGTATTGTATTGTGAATGATTTGTAGAGAGACCGTGCTTAAAGTACGCATGAATTTTATTAAAAACATAAAATGTATATATGTATACTACTACCCTATCACGGGGCCCTTGTGAACAGGGTAGTAAATGGCATAAAAGGTATATATAAAACTGCTAGCTACAGAGGATAAGGTTATCTAGTTCAGATATTGTTCAAATAACCTATAAGTGAAAAATATTTACTCCAGTAAATGTTTGCAACATATCAGAAAACAAATAGCTGATCCGATGTATATATTATTCATATAAATGGACAACAGTCAAAACAAATAGCTCAGATACATGTTCTGGCAGATTTAGATAGAAAAACCCGATTGCAAAGGTTATCCTGTCATCCGGCTTCTGGTAATTCAGAATAGCTCTCCAACAGTAGAGTAACTAGGCAATGGATAGTAAATGCCCACACGTATAATAGTTAAAACTCAGTCCTGATCAGAGAAATAGAATTATGCAGTCTACTTGTGAGCAGAGAAACTGCAGAGCACTCACAGCAAAGTGGATGGTACCTCTCACCTGTCCGGACCTCTAGCTGGAAATAGCAGGCTTGGCAGAGCCTGTGGGGTCACGGCAGCTGGTGGTGACAGCAGCTTGTGGAGATGGCAATTGGCGGTGAGGCTCGTATCTCTCCTGCTCCCAGATCGTGGATGAGGCCGGAGCGGCGTCTGACGTCACAGAGGCAGCGGCAGCTGCTTGTGAATGGAGCTGGAGAGTGATGATCAGCGATGTGGATCTTGGCCTAACTATAGACCCGGAACGGATAAAAGAACTTAAGAGATGATCGCAAATGGAGTAAAAGCAGATGGTTCTTAAAGTAGCAGTGAATATCAGGTATTCGTTCAGACTAGACGTGTTTCAGGGTACTTGCTGATGTATATCAATGCCCCTTTCCTCAGTAGTCAAGTAGAGTTTTAACTATTATACGTGTGGGCATTTACTATCCATTTCCTAGTTACTCCACTGCTGGAGAGCTATTCTGGATTACCAGAAGCCGGATGACAGGACACCCTTGCAATCGGGTTTTTCTATCTAAATCTGCCGGAACATGTATCTGAGCTATTTGTTTGCCTGTTGTCCATTTATATGAATGATATATGCACCGGATCAGCTATTTATATTCTGATATTTTGCAAACATTTTCACTAGTCTTAGACTCATCAGACGTCTGATGAAACACTATGGCGGTGTGAAACAGTACTGTCACTTTGGTCTCTTCAGTGGCGTCCAATTCGGTCCTGCAGTTATGTTTTAAAGGGGTATTCCAGGAATATTTTATTTGACTATGCTACAGGGGCTGTAAAGTTAGTGTAGTTCATAATATAGTGTCTGTACCTGTGTGTGACGGTTTTCTCAAGATTCTTATATGATTTTTACCCCAATATTTATTTTTAACAACATACAAAATGACTGTTGTCTCAGATTTTTCCCAGGTTGCAATGCGGCCAAGACCTAACATCACTAGTCAGCTGATGACAGGGAGTCTGTCTGCTTCAATGGGTGGAGGGATCGCTTGGTGGGAGAGAGATCAATCTGCAACTAATGCAACAGCTGTAGGCACCCTGATTGAAAACCACAGGTCTTTTGAATGGATGCAGCTCATTTATGTTTCAATGGGTGGGGTGGCTGATGTGTGGGAGGGAGGAAAATGGAATTATGGGATTTTTAGGCAAAAGAAGAAAACTCAAACAGGAAATACCAGTTCACAAAAAGCTAGCCACAATGTTATGGTAATCTCACAACATAGCCATTTAGCCCTAAGACAAGCATAGGTCCTTCCTCAGCATGTCCAATACTGTCCTCTTCTCTGCCACTTTTCTGCACAAAAAGTTGTAGTTGCAACATTTTAACAGTGCCCTCCAAATGCAGCTCTGGGCTGGTGTAGATTTCTGGTGTTTTGAAAGGGTGTGCATTGCTTTTTAAGTGACATTTGCACTTGATAAATCCATTACCGCTGCAAAAGAGTAAACAGAAATTGACTTTTGCAAGATTGCTTGTAGCTTTTTGCTTACAGGCAAAAGTAGCAAAAACGTGTTTTGGCGCACGTGCAACATACAGTCATGGCACCCCTGAAATTTGGTATTTCTGTGAGAAATTAAAGTATTTCTCACAGAAAAGGATTGCAGTAACATGTTTTGCTATAGACATGTTTATTCCCTTTGTGTGTATTGGAACTAAACCAAAAAAGGGAGGGGAAAAAAAAGCAAATTGGACATAATGTCACACCAAACTCCAAAAATGGGCTGGACAAAATTATTGGCACCCTTAACATAATATTTGGTTGCACACCCTTTGGAAAAAATAACTGAAATTAGTTGCTTCCTATAACCATCAATACGCTTCTTACACCTCTCAGACGGAATGTTGGACCACTCTTCCTTTGCAAACTGCTCCAGGTCTTATTGGAAGGGTGCCTTTTCCCAACGGCAATTTTAAGATCTCTCCACAGGTGTTCAATGGTATTTAGATCTGGACTCATTGCTGGCCACTTCAGAACTCTCCAGCGCTTGGTTGCCATCCATTTCTGGATGCTTTTTGGACGTATGTTTGGGTTCATTGTCCTGCTGGAAGACCCAAGATCTCGGACGAAAACCCAGCTTTCTGACACTGGGCTGTACAGTGCGACCCAAAATCTGTTGGTAATCCTTAGATTTCATGATGCCTTGCACACATTCAAGGCACCCAGTGCCACAGGCAGCAAAACAACCCCAAAACATCATTGAACCTCCACCATATTTCACTGTAGGTACTGTGTTCTTTGCTTTGTAGGCCTCATTCCGTTTTCTGTAAACAGTAGAATGATGTGCTTTACCAAAAAGATCTATCTTGGTCTCATCTGTCCACAAGATGTTTTCCCAGAAGGATTTTGGCTTACTCAAGTTCATTTTGGCAAAATGTAGTCTTGCTTTTTTATGTCACTGTGTCAGCAGTGAGGTCCTTCTGGGTCTCCTGCCATAGCATTTCATTTCATTTAAATGTCGACAGATAGTTCGCGTTGACACTGATGCTCCCTGAGCCTGCAGGATAGCTTGAATATCTTTGGAACTTGTTTGGGGCTGCTTATCCACCATCCGGACTATCCTGCATTCACACCTTTCCTCAATTTTTCTCTTCCATCCACGCCCAGGGAGATTAGCTACAGTGCCTGTGGACAAAGGCAAATCTAGATCTCTGGAGATGGACTTGTAACCTTGAGATTGTTGATATTTTTCCACAATTTTGGTTCTTAAGGCCTCTGACAGTTCTCTTCTCCTCTTTCTATTGTCCCTGCTTAGTGTGGCACACACAGACACACAATGCAAAGTCTAAGTGAACTTCCCTCCTTTTTATCTGCTTTCAGGTGTGATTTTTATATTGCCCACAACTGTTACTTGCCCTAGGTGAGTTTTAAGGAGCATCACATGCTTGAAACAATCTTATTTCTCCACAATTTTGAAAGGGTGCCAATAATTTTGTCCAGCCCATTTTTGGAGTTTGGTGTGACATTATGTCTAATTAGCTTTTTTTCCCTCCCTTTTTTGGTTTAGTTCCAATACACACAAAGGGAATAAACATGTGTAAAGCAAAACATGTATTATTGCAATCCTTTTCTGTGACAGATACTTCATTTTCTTGAAAAATTTCAGGGGTGCCAACATTTACGGCCATGACTGTGTAAGAAAAAAAAAGGCTCTAAAGACACTGATAAATGTCCTCCTCTAAGGAATACTCTGGTGGAAAACTTTTTTTTATTTTTTTTTAAACTGGTGCCAGAAAGTTAAACAGATTTGTAAATTATTTCTATTAAAAAAATCTTAATCCTTCCAGTACTTATTAGCTGATGAATACTACAGAGGAAATTATTTTCTTTTTGGAACACAGTGCTCTCTGCTGACATCACGAGCACAGTGCTCTCTGCTGACATCTCTGTCCATTTTAGGAACTGTCCAGAGCAGCGTGTTTGCTATGGGGATTTTCTCCTACTCTGGACAGTTCTTAAAATGGACAGAGATGTCAGCAGAGAGCACTGTACTCGTGATATCAGCAGAGAGCTCTGTGTTCCAAAAAGAAAAGAATTTCCTCTGTTGTATTCAGCAGCTAATAAGTACTGGAAGGATTAAGATTTTTTAATAGAAGCAATTTAAAAATCTGTTTAATTTTCTGGCACCAGTTGATTTAAAAAAAAGAATAAAAATAAAAAAATAAATTTTTTTCCAGTAGTACCCCTTTAACCTCTTCAGGACATAGGGCGTATGGATACGCCCTGAATCCCGAGTCCTTAAGGACCGAGGGCGTATCCATACGCCCGTGGGAATTCCGGCCCCCACCGCTAGCCGGTTGGGGACCGGAGCCGGATGCCTGCTGAAATCGTTCAGCAGGCATCCCGGCATATCGCCCAGGGGGGTCATTATGCCCCCCCATGTCGGCGATCGCCGCAGATCGCTGGACAATTCAGTCCAGCGATTTGCGGCGATTTCGGGTCAATCGGGTCTCCGGTGACCCGGAATTACTGGCTGTTCGGGGCCGTCTCTGACGGCCCCGAACAGCCAGAGCCTGCAGGGGTGAGGTGGCACTGGTGCCACCTCACGATCGCCCTGATTCGTCGGCCGGATTACCGGCCGACCAATCAGGGCGCCTGCTGCGGGTGTCACTCCCGCACCCGCTCCGCCCCTCTTCTGGAGGACGTGAGCGGGTGCGGGACGTGCACCCCGGGTGCTGGGGACCCCGATCCCCGGCGCCCCTGTTGGGATCGGGGCCCCAGGAGCAGCTGCGGCGGCGGGACTGACCTGCAGCGTCTGGATCGTTGGAGGTGAGTGACAGCCTCCTGCTGTTGCTTAGCAACAGCTCCCAGCATGCAAAAAGGGTATGCTGGGAGCTGTAGTTATGCAACAGCAGGAGGCAGACCACCACAACTCCCAGCATTCCCTTATGGGCATGCTGGGACTTATGGTTTTGCAACAGCTGGAGGCACATTATTTCTATGGAAAAGTGTACCTTCAGCTGTTGTATAACTACAACTCCCAGCTTGCACAAACAGCTAAAGTGCATGCTGGGAGTTGTAGTGGTGCATCTGCTGGTTGCATAACTACAACTCCCAGCATGCCCGTTGGCTGTCGGTGACTGCTGAGAGTTGTAGTTTTGCAACAGCTGAAGGCACACTGGTTGTGAAACTCAGAGTTTTTTTTTACCTAACTCAGTGTTTCACGACCGGTGTGCCTCCAGCTGTTGCAAACTACAACTCTCAGCAGTCACCGTACACCATGCACCGTACATGCTGGGAGTTGTAGTTTTGCAACAGCTGGAGGCACACTGGTTGTGAAACACTGAGTTAGGTCACAAACTCAGTGATACATAACCAGTGTGCCTACAGTTGTTGCAAAACTGCAACTCTCAGCAGTCACTGACAGCCAACGGGCATGCTGGGAGTTGTAGTTATGCAACAGCTGGATGTCCCCCCCCAATGTGAACGTACAGGGTACACTCACATGGGCGGAGGATTACAGTAAGTATCTGGCTGCAAATTTGAGCTGCCGCAAACTTTCTGCTGCAGCTCAAATTGCCAGCGAGAAACTACTGTGAACCCCCGCCCGTACGACTGTACCCTAAAAACACTACACTACACTAACACAAAAAATAAAATAAAAAGTAAAAAACACTACATAAACACATACCCCTACACAGCCCCCCTCCCCTCCCCAATAAAAATGAAAAACGTCTGGTACGCCACTGTTTCCAGAACGGAGCCTCCAGCTGTTGCAAAACAACTCCCAGTATTGTCGGACAGCCGTTGACTGTCCAGGCATGCTGGGAGTTTTGCAACAGCTGGAGGCACCCTGTTTGGGAATCACTGGCGTAGAATACCCCTATGTCCACCCCTATGCAATCCCTAATTTAGGCCTCAAATGCGCATGGCACTCTCACTTTGGAGCCCTGTCGTATTTCAACGCAACAGTTTAGGGTCACATATGGGGTATCGCCGTACTCGGGAGAAATTGTGTTACAAATTTTGGGGGGTATTTTCTGCTTTTACCCTTTTTAAAAATGTAAAATTTTGGGGAAAACAAGCATTTTAGGTAAAAAAAAAAAAAAATTTTTTTACATATGCAAAAGTCGTGAAACACCTGTGGGGTATAAAGGTTCACTTAACCCCTTGTTACGTTCCCCGAGGGGTCTAGTTTCCAAAATGGTATGCCATGTGTTTTTTTTTTGCTATCCTGGCACCATAGGGGCTTCCTAAATGCGGCATGCCCCCAGAGCAAAATTTGCGTTCAAAAAGCCAAATGTGACTCCTTCTCTTCTGAGACCTGTAGTGCGCCAGCAGAGCACTTTTCACCCCCATATGGGGTGTTTTCTGAATCGGGAGAAATTGGGCTTCAAATTTTTAGGGGTATTTTCTGCTATTACCCTTTTTAAAAATAAAAATTTTTTGGGAAAACAAGCATTTTAGGTAAAATTTTTTCTTTTTTTTTACATTTGCAAAAGTCGTGAAACACCTGTGGGGTATTAAGGTTCACTTTATCCCATGTTACATTCCCCGAGGGGTCTAGTTTCCAAAATGGTATGCCATGTGTTTTTTTTTGCTGTTCTGGCACCATAAGGGCTTCCTAAAGGTAACATGCCCCCCAAAAACCATTTCAGAAAAACGTACTCTCCAAAATCCCCTTGTCGCTCCTTCCCTTCTGAGCCCTCTACTGCGCCCGCCGAACACTTTACATAGACATATCAGGTATGTGCTTACTCGAGAGAAATTGGGCTACAAATACAAGTAAAAATTTTGTCCTTTTACCCCTTGTAAAAATTCAAAAATTGGGTCTACAAGAACATGTGAGTGTAAAAAATGAAGATTGTGAATTTTCTCCTTCACTTTGCTGCTATTCGTGTGAAACACCTAAAGGGTTAAAACGCTGACTGAATGTCATTTTGAATACTTTGGGGGGTGTAGTTTTTATAATGGGGTCATTTATGGGGTATTTCTAATATGAAGACCCTTCAAATCCACTTCAAACCTGAACTGGTCCCTGAAAAATACTGAGTTTGAAAATTTTGTGAAAAATCTGAAAATTGCTGCTGAACTTTGAAGCCCTCTGGTGTCTTCCAAAAGTAAAAACACGTCAATTTTATGATGCAAACATAAAGTAGACATATTGTATATGTGAACCAAAAAAAAATGTATTCGTAATATCCATTTTCCTTACAAGCAGAAAGCTTCAAAGTTAGAAAAATGCAAAATTTTCTAATTTTTCATCAAATTTACGGATTTTTCACCAAGAAAGGATGCAAGTATCGACAAAAATTTACCACTATGTTAAAGTAGAATATGTCACGAAAAAACAATCTCGGAATCAGAATGATAACTAAAAGCATTCCAGAGTTAATGTTTAAAGTGACAGTGGTCAGATGTGCAAAAAACGCTCCGGTCCTTAAGGCCAAAATGGGCTCCGTCCTGAAGGGGTTAAGCTTTATATTTCTACCAAAGAGTGGGGATCTTCAAGCCAAGACCACAACAAATCAAATCACTCACTCAAGGACCGATCCACAGTCTTCTGGAGTTGGATATAGGCTTTTACTATGCATGACAACGGCAATATAAGAGGAGAAAGACATAGGCGTTTCCACAGGAATAAATTTCAGTACATCTTTAATTTCTTATGTGCTCCAGAAATAAAGGAGCATCACAGAGACTGGCTACTATGGGAAGTTAGGACTGTTTATGGCTCTCCTTCTATAAAATGGCAAATAAGCTAACTACATTGGCATGCTGTGCAAAAAAAATAATAATAATTATAATAATAATAATTTGTTGGCAGTGTTGTATTTCATGGTCGGTATAAAAAAAAATTCTAAGAGGAAGTGGTAGTTTTATTCCAGCAATGAAGGAAGTGAAGTCATCTGTCTTCTGTGTAAAGCCCAATTCAGCTTTAAAGCACTACTGTCATTAAAATAAACTTTTCACATGTTGATCAGATGTTAAAAGCTTAGATAACACCAAGTCTCCCTTCTGACACCCACTGCTCTCTGGAAACCCAACCTTTTCAATGCATAAGTCTATGGATTGAAAAGGTTGGATAGAGCGGTCGGCCAGGGAGTGAACAGTTCATGTCCTGGAAATGGATGGAGATTAAAGTGAGCCAGGGAGTGAAGGGTACAACAGCGCTCACGTCAAAAGTTTTTTTTAAATGACAGGGATACTTTACTTTTTTTTTTTTTTAACCTCAGGATGTCTGTATAAAACTATTAAGAGGCGGGAAAAATAGCCAACAGGAGCCATGATCAAAAGCTCAAGAACTTGGGTGCAAGTACCAAATTTCTGGGTATACTTGACATTTTGTGATCAATCTGGCAGAGGGACAAAGTTTAGCAGGGGTGCATGAACTCAGGTGTGTATGAATTTTATTTAAAAAGAGTGCCTGTCATCAAACCATATTTTCCAAACTAACTTAGATTATATTCCCTAACTACTCCTAACACCCATCCTGCCCTTTGAAAAGCTCTGTATCATACCTTTCCCCTTGCTCACATTGTGTGAGCTCCCGGCAGGAGAAAGTGGGGGTTCCCCAGCAGGCGCAAAGTCACTTAAGCATGCGTGAGCTGAGCTGAGACATGCCCGCATGCACTTTCCGGCCTGGCATGAGACCAAACTCAGGAGGAGACCAAACTAACCGTTTGACTTGCGCAGGGAACAGAACAGAGCCACCTAGTGGCCGTTTTTTCAATCACATTGAAAACATATAAAAGGTTGAGAATTTTAACAGCAAGTAAATAGCAAAGTGTCTTATAATTTCATAAGGAACAACATATTAAAAGTTTAGTTTAGTAACAGGTACTCTAAATTCTCTCTTTTGAAGTAATAAACTGATAACCCTGGTTCGACAAGCCTAATGTGGTATAATGACCCCTTAAATTATTTGCACCTAGGTCAGCTCCTGCCTAGGTTAAGGACCTCCTATTTAGAATAAGTACAAGATTATGCCCTTTTGTTTGAATTGTTTGAGTGTATTTACACAGTATTCTGTGCATATCTGATGTGCAGGATTTGAAGCTGCAGATTTCAATGTAAACTAAATGACTGAACACAGCTTTAAATCCTGCGCATTAAATATGCACAGGAAACTCTACGTGTGAATAAAGGCTGTATTTACATTGTGATTCAGCAATCAAAGACATGGATACTTTGAAACAAGTCTCAAAATGGGGTGCAAACGTATCTGTTCTCCGATGCATGGGCCCAATTCATTTTAATGGCCCAAACATAGTCAGCTAGTGATTATTTCAAGTCATTTATACCTGCTATAGTATGAGATGAACTCAGGCTGCTACAGAACTACTGTATACTTTGTGAGGATTAATAGGTGAATAGTAAAAGAGATTCAGCAAAACTTGTGTAAAGGAAAAGTTAATCAGTTGCCCATAGCAACCAATCAGCTTACCTCTTTCATTTTGAAAAGGACCTGTGAGAAATGAAAGAAGAGACATGATTGGTTGCTCTGGGCCACTGGTTAACCTTTCCTCTACACAAGTTTTGATGAATCTCCCCCAGTGTTCCTATAAAAATAACGCTATTGGCAATAAAATAAAAACCAAAACAAAACTTAGTTTAACACTTTATTAAAGGTATGGGTAAGTAACTGGCTCAGTGATAGGAAACAAAGGGTGGTTATTAATGGTACTTATTCTGATTGGGTGAATGTTACTAGTGGGGTACCACAGGAGCCAATCTTGGGTCCTGCTCTGTTTAATAGATTTATTAATGACCTTGTAGAGAAGTTGAATAGTAAAGTAACAATCTTTGCAGATGATACTAAACTCTGTAAAGCGGTAAACACTATAGAGGACAGTGCACTGTTACAAATCTGGATAGGTTGGAGGTTTGGGCTGGGAAGTGGCAAATGAGGTTCAACACTGATAAATGTAAGGTAATGCACATGGGGAGGAAAAATCCGGGCTGGGGTTATGTATTAAATGGAAGAACACTTGGGACGACTAACATGGAAGTGACCAGTGTCGGGCAGCTGCTGCCCAGGCTAATAAAGTCATGGGGTGCATCAATAGGGGCATAGATGTCCACGACAAGGAAATAATTCTACTGCTGTACAAATCACTAGTCAGACCACACATAGAATAATGTGTACAGTACTGGGCACCAGTGTACAAGAAAGATATAGTGGAGCTGGAGAGGGTTCAAAGACGGGCAACCAGAGTAATACGGGGAATGGGAGGACTACAGATTATCAGAATTAGGGTTATTTAGTTTAGAAAAAAGAAGGCTTAGGGCCGACCTCATAACTATGTATAAATATATCAGGGGACAGTACAGAGATCTCTCCCATGATCTATTTATACCCAGGACTGTATCTATAACAAGGGGGCATCCTCTACGTTTAGAGGAAAGAAGGTTTCTACACCAGAACAGATGGGGATTCTTGACTGTAAGAGCAGTGAGATTGTGGAATTCTCTGCCTGAGGAGGTGGTCATGGTGAACTCTGTAAAAGAGTTCAAAACGGGTCTGGATGCATTTTTGGACAATGATAACATCACCGGTTATGTATACTAGATTTATAGGGACAGAACGTTTATCCAGGGATTTATTCTGACTGCCATATTTGGAGTCAGGAAGGAATTTTTACCTCTAGTATGAGGGGTTTTTGCTTTCCTCTGGATCAACTCAGTAGGGACTCATTAGGGATATAGGTTGAACTTGATGAACTCTCGTCTTTTTTCAACCTCATGAACTATGTTACTATGTTACAGATGGCGGAATCACTACGGAATTTCAATCTTTCAAGTCTGGGGTTTTCTATGGAAAAATAGACTGCCTCTGTCCAGTCCAGACTGCCTCTGCCTCTCTCCAGTCCCCCATTCTTCTCTCTTCTTCCTGCTTCTGGGACAAGTGCTGGGGGTAGGACGTGCCAACGCAGCCGAATTGGCTGAACCGGCATGTCCTTCACCAAGTGCTTGTCTAAGAAACAAAGAACAGAAAAGATTGAGGGACCAGAAAAAGGCGAATAGGAGCTGTGGAGGACCAGCGAGGGATTTGGGTTAGGCAAGTATGGCTTTTTTTTTTCTAAACCCCCCCCCCCCCCTCCCTTTGACCAAGCAACATATTGAAGACCCTTTTAACTTACGATGTCAATAATCAGGAATGTACTATATTGTGCAGAGAATAAGCTACTCCTTAAATAGAAAAAATTACCATTTCTGCGGTATTAAGTCTGCATACACTATCTTGCATGGTTCCATAGGTTGGTAATATTGTTTGCTCCATTTCATCAGACACTGAAATAAAAAGAAAAATGTTGTTAAAAATATTTTTTTAGACTGTTCACTTTTAGAAGGTGTTAAATCTTTCTGTCCTCTTCTATTTGCAACTAGCTTGATTTGACATAGAGGTCACAAGACACCACTTTTCTTCATAGGTGGGATCCTACTTGTTAACAACTAATTTTAGATTAAACTTAACAGAGCAAGCACATAAAATGTCCAACTGATTTTCCATAAACTAGGTTTACAAGGTGAGGAATGGACAAAGACAGTCTGGATTCTCTTTCATTTATACTCACCCTTAAGCCACTCATATACATAAGCTTACTCCAGGATCCCCACAAAACATGCCCATTTGGATCATGTATGAATGAGGTTTATTCAATGACAATACGGGAGAAGCAGCTACTAGATACTTCTGGCAGCAGTTTGCATCGGTGTTTAGTGGTGGATGTAGTACCACTGATAGTGATCAATGCAGTGCTAGTCTTACATTAAAAACAACATCACAACAGTATCTGAAAGATCTTATTGTTAAGTCACTGGGTTCCATTAGGTGACTTAGGTATCTGTTGTACAACAGACACAGCACTGCATTGTTGTTTTTTGTATAAATGGAAACTTCAACACAGTGGGGCTGGGGTCACATACAGTAAACGCAACACTGTAGAGCTAAGCTAAAAAATGCACTCAAAAAATCTACAATACAATCAGGCAGTGTGAAATGGCATTTTCGGCTGCAGAAATAGCTTTGGAATTAACTCATAACCATTTAAAAATATTCAGAGCAGCTCAATCACACCACCTTTTTAGGTAGCATTCCCTAAAGCTTTTAGCGCCATAATTTTTTATGCTGTGAGCCAATGGGCTTTTACTGTATATGTAGCAACCAAAATTTCACAAGTACACTATGGGCCTCATTTATCAAAATTGTCTACAGGTAAAACTGTCTGTTGCCCATAGCAACAAATCAGAACACTGATTACATTTACCAGAGCAGGCTAAGAGATGAAAGCTGAGCTCTGATTGGTTGCTATGAGCAACAAAGACCATTTTTGATTTAGAAACTTTTGATAAATCTGCTCTTTGTGTAAATCCATCGGTGCATTCATGTGCACCAATTTGCCTCCCAAAATTTCTGCAGGTGCTGGTCTGAAATATGAGTCCGGCACTCCCATGATGCAACATTGTCCTCTGCCGGTCTCTGTTCATCCAGCATCCTTTAATGAAATGTCAATTATTGGAGGCCTATTAAACAGAGAGATCCTATAAAAACATCACCATGGAAGCGCAAGTAGAGTTTTTCTTTTTATTTTACAACTAACAGATTACCCAGTGTTGCCTGATTTTTCCTACATAATTCTTGTGGAAGCAGAAAAGCAACATATGAGGATGCTCTTGACCTCATATCCTGACCTGATATCCCCTCCTCATATCCCGTTCTTATATTCCAACTTAATATCCCAATCCACATATACTGTTCCTTATATCTCGTTCTCAGGTAGGGCTGAGATTGTAGGCCGGAAAAAAGAACGGGCATGGCTTTATGGTAGTGGGAGTGACTTGCATGCCAGACCAATGCACAAAAAGGATTAATTTAAGGAATTCTATATTTGTAGTTGGCATATAACAAACATGGGTACCAAGTTTCATCGAAACATCTCCAGCCTTTTGGAAGTGATGCTGGAACATACATACACAATGGGAGAGAATTATCAAAACCTGTGCAGAGGAAAAGTTGACCAACTTCCCATAGCAACTAATGAGATTGCTTCTTTTATCTTAAATAAGGCCTCTGGAAAAAATAAAATAAAAACAATTAGATTGTTTGCTATGGGCAACTGTTCAACTTTTACTCTGCACAGGATTTGGTAAATTCCCCCCATTGAGTTATATCTCAAAACAATTAAGGGAACACTAAGATAACACTTCCTAGATCTGAATGAATGAACTAATCGTAAGAAATACTTTCGTCTTTACATAGTTGAATATGCTGACAACAAAATGACACAAAAATTATCAATGGAAATCAAATGTATCAACCCATGGAGGTCTGGATATGGAGTCACACTCAAAATCAAAGTGGAAAACCACACTACAGGCTGATCCAACTTTTATGTAATGTCCTTAAAACAAGTCAAAATGAGGCTCAGTAGTGTGCGTTGCCTCCACATGCCCGTATGACCTCCCTAAAATGCATGGGCATGCTCCTAATGAGGAACTCCTGGACAGTTGGTGGATGGAGCGAGACATAATGTCCCAGATGTGCTCAATCAGATTCAGGTCTGGGGAACGGGCGGGCCAGTCCATAGCATCAATGCTTTCCTCTTGCAGGAACTGCTGACACACTCCAGCCACATGAGGTCTAGTATTGTCTTGCATTAGAAGGAACCCAGGGCCAACCGCACCAGCATACGGTCTCACAAGGGGCCTGAGGATCTCATCTCGGTACCTAATGGCAGTCAGGCTACCTCTGGCAAGCACATGGAGGGCTGTGCGACCCCCAAAGAAATGCCACCCCACAGCATTACTGACCCACCGACAAACCGGTCATGCTGGAGGATGTTGCAGGCAGCAGATTGTTCGCCACAGCGTCTGCAGATTCTGTCACGTCTGTCACGTGCTCGGTGTGAACCTGCTTTCATCTGTGAAGAGCACAGTGGCGAATTTGCCAATCTTGGTGTTCTCTGGCAAATGCCAAACGTCCTGCACGGTGTTGGGGTGTAAGCACAACCAACCCCCACCTGTGGATGTCGGGCCCTCATACGACCCTCATGGAGTCTGTTTCTGACAGTTTGCGTGGACACATGAACATTTGTGGCCTGCTGGAGGTCATTTTGCAGGGCTCCTCCTCGCACAAAGGCGAAGGTAGCGGTCCTGCTGCTGGGTTGTTTCCCTCCTCCACGTCTCCTGATGTACTGGCCTGTCTCCTGGTAGCGCCTCCATGCTCTGGACACTATGCTGAGAGACACAGCAAACCTTCTTGCCACAGCTTGCACTGATGTGCCATCCTGCATGAGCTGCACTACCTGAGCCACTTGTGTGGTTTGTAGACTACGTCTCATGCTACCACTAGAGTGAAAGCACCGCCAGCATTCACAAGTGGCCAAAACATCAGCCAGGAAGCATAGGAACTGAGAAGTGGTCTGTGGTCACCACCTGCAGAACCACTCCTTTATTGGGGGGTGTCCTGCTAATTGCCTATAATTTCCACCTGTTGTCTGTTCCATTTGCACAACAGCATGTGAAATTGATTGTCAATCAGTGTTGCTTCCTGAGTGGACAATGTGATTTCACAGAAATGTGATTGACTTGGAGTTACATTGTGTTGTTTAAGTGTTCCCTTTATTTATTTATTTTGATCAGTGTACATAGATTTTTCTGCTTTAAATTCTGCTATGGTTCTGCAGGCAGTCAGCCTACCTTTAAACACAACAATTTGTTTGTAGATTTTTACTTCTTTACTGAAAGAAAGACAAAATGAGAACTAAAGCAAAAGAAACTGACACTACAGATAAAACATTCAATTTACATGCTGAAAAGTTCTGTAGCATGTGGTTGAGATTATTAAACCTCATCTGCCCATTTTCCATTCTATAATCCATAGTGGAATATACCGTATTTTTCAAAGTATAAGACGTACTTTTTCTTCCCCAAAACGGGGGGTAAAGTTGGTGCGTCTTATACGGCGAATATACGCCCGAGGCTGCTCCGGGCAAGAGCGGGAAGTCAGCGGTAAGTACAGAGGCTGCGGTGGTGCGGTACAGCGCTGAGTACCCGCTCCCCGCCGGCAGCAGCCTCATGACCCCCGGTGAATTTTTCACCTCACACCGGCTATGTTTATTGCCCTACGCCTGGAACATACAGTTCCGGGCGCCGGGCAGGTGAATTACTAATAACTATACTAAAAACAAGGGTGCCTCCAGCTGTTGTGAAACTAAACTCCCAGCATGCCCGGACCGGCAAAGGATGTCCGGGCATGCTGGCAGTTGTAGCTTCACAACAGCTGGAGGCCCCCTGGTTTTTAGCATACATGAATTCGTTTTTACCTGCTCTTGCCGGCCCCCGCCTGCAGCCGCACACAGGAGCTGGCCCGGGCAGATAATCATAGGTTTTCCTATGCCGGACATCCCTGTGTCCCGAAAAATCTTTTCGGGACATAAGGATGTCCGCGGGTCACTAACCATTCCCTGGCCGATGCGCGTCCTGCTCCGGTCCTCCTGCGGTCTTCTTGCGATCCTCCGCCTCACTATGGTTGTACGCACTGGACCTCAGTGACTTCCCGTGCGTACAACCATAGAGGCGCAGGAGGACCGGAGGAAGACGCGCGCTGGCCGGGGCCTGGTGAGTGACCGGCGGCGCGTAATTTTCAGTGTTCCGGTCACCGCTCCTCCGGTCCCGGCACCTACTGCTATGGTCCATAGCAGTAGATTGTGACACCGGGCCAGAGGAGCGGTGAGCGGAACACTGTGGGGGCAGCACACAGACATACAGCCTCCAGCCGTACACTGTATATGGCTGGAAGCTGTATGTCTGTGGGGGTGAGCTGCCTACCATTGTGGGGGGAACTATAGTGCCAACTATTGTGGGGGGGGAGCTGCCTACCATTGTGGGGGAACTATACTGCCAACCATTGTGGGGGGGGGGGCTGCCTACCATTGTGGGGGAACTATACTGCCAACTATTGTGGAGGAACTATACTGCCAACCATTGTGGGGGGTGGGTGGAGCTGCCTGCCATTGTGGGGGAACTATACTGCCAACTATTGTGGGGGAACCATACTGCCAACCATTGTGGGGGGGGGGGGGGGCTGCCTACCATTGTGGTGGAACTATACTGCCAACTATTGTGGGGGAACTATACTGCTAACCATTGTGGGGGGGGGGGGCTGCCTACCATTGTGGGGGAACTATACTGCCAACTATTGTGGGGAACTATACTGCCAACTATTGTGGGAGAACTATACTGCCAACCATTGTGGGAGAACTATACTGCCAACCATTGTGGGGGGAGCTGCCTACCATTGTGGGGGGAACTATACTGCCAACTTTTGTAGGGGGAACTATACTGCCAACTATTGTGGGGGAACTATACTGCCAACTATTGTGGGGGAACTATACTGCCAACCATTGTGGGGGGGGGGGGGGGGGGAGCTGCCTACCATTGTGGGGGAACTATACTGCCAACTATTGTGGGAGAACTATACTGCCAACCATTGTGGGGGGAGCTGCCTACCATTGTGGGGGGAACTATACTGCCAACTATTGTGGGGGAACTATACTGCTAACCATTGTGGGGGGGGGCTGCCTACCATTGTGGGGGAACTATACTGCCAACTATTGTGGGGGAACTATACTGCCAACTATTGTGGGAGAACTATACTGCCAACCATTGTGGGAGAACTATACTGCCAACCATTGTGGGGGGAGCTGCCTACCATTGTGGGGGGAACTATACTGCCAACTTTTGTAGGGGGAACTATACTGCCAACTATTGTGGGGGAACTATACTGCCAACTATTGTGGGGGAACTATACTGCCAACCATTGTGGGGGGGGGGGGGGGGGAGCTGCCTACCATTGTGGGGGAACTATACTGCCAACTATTGTGGGAGAACTATACTGCCAACCATTGTGGGGGGAGCTGCCTACCATTGTGGGGGGAACTATACTGCCAACTATTGTGGGGGAACTATACTGCTAACCATTGTGGGGGGGGGCTGCCTACCATTGTGGGGGAACTATACTGCCAACTATTGTGGGGGGAACTATACTGCCAACTATTGTGGGAGAACTATACTGCCAACCATTGTGGGAGAACTATACTGCCAACCATTGTGGGGGGAGCTGCCTACCATTGTGGGGGGAACTATACTGCCAACTTTTGTAGGGGGAACTATACTGCCAACTATTGTGGGGGAACTATACTGCCAACTATTGTGGGGGAACTATACTGCCAACCATTGTGGGGGGGGGGGGGGGGGGGGGAGCTGCCTACCATTGTGGGGGAACTATACTGCCAACTATTGTGGGAGAACTATACTGCCAACCATTGTGGGGGGAGCTGCCTACCATTGTGGGGGGAACTATACTGCCAACTATTGTGGGGGAACTATACTGATATAAAATATTTTACTACAGTATTTGGTTCAAAATCTTTTTTTTTCCCCTAGATTTTCCTCCTTTAAAATTGGGTGCGTCTTATATGGCGAAAAATACAGTAGTTGAATGCAGGCAGACACAATTTTGAGCCTGGGTTTACATGTTGCAGCCACGGAGCAATATTGTGCTATGTGGCTGAAACTGGGTGGAAAAAAAAAAACCATCTGTACTTGCTGTGTACCTGCAGCAATTTGTAGTAAGCTACATACGGTTTTGCTGTGCATTTCTTGGTACTATGCAGCAGTCGCAACGTGTGAACCCAGCCTACCAAATCTTTTCCACATACTGCTGAAGTTTTACATGAAAAGTGAATTGAAGTGTTGGTTTTACAATACATAGCAAGTATTTGTTGCAGATTTTTACAATTCAATTGGGAATCTTAATACTAGTTTAATAATATTTATTAAAGGGTATTTTGGTGCAACAATAAAAAAAATTATAAAATTATAATTATGGGGCTGCTGTAAAAGACTCTCCTACGCATGTTCCCTGCAGCTCCAGTTTAAGCCCCTTATAGTCCTTGCTGCTTGTTTCTTTCTCAGAGATGAGAGGTTGGAGCAGGACCTGCCTAGACGGGACACCACTGCGGACAGTGATTGGCTGAGTGGGCAGGCCCTGCTTCAACCTCTCATTCTGGAAGATACAAGCAGCATGGACTGGAAAGAGCTACAACTGGAGCTATAGAGGATCGGGGTAGCAGCGCTAACAATATATTTCTTATATTAATCTAATCCATGATTAAACATTCATAGTGGTTATAAATCTTCCTACAGCTGCCCCAATTTAGTTCTTTTAGTAGTCAGCGCATAAACACATACAGATACAATAAAATAATACAGTAAAAAAAATTCTTATATAGGATTACAACTTACAGGTTTCTCATGCCACTGAATACAATAGTCCTGCAGTGTGTCTACTTCCAGTTTAAACAGAACAATACTCAATGTGCTGACATTATATCCTTTAGTTCTTTTGCAACCAAGAACAGCTAAAATGTACAGTTACGCCCTGAAGTAGAAATGTAAACATTTACAATTCATTTGTTTAACCAAATATACTGCATCAGGTGAGTTTGGAGCAGAGTATTCCCTACCATCTTTATGGCTTCTCAACCGATTTTCTGTCCCTTGCATTGACATTTACAAGATTACATAATATACCAGACATTAAGCATCTGATCAAATTACAGTTACATCAAAATAGAAGCCAATAATCATTACAGACAGGATTACAGTAAAAGTCTACAGAGGTAGATAAATATGACAAGATCAGACCAATAACAATAGGTGATGATCAGAGCTCCTAATCTTGCTGCACAATGACCTCTGCACAGGTCAAAAAGCATACCTAGAAAACTCTCTGATAAAAGGCAATGGGTCAGCTCCAGTCTATATACCTATGTTCGCACCAATAGGGTACAATTGATCAGAGGATGAATATTCACACAGTTATGTAAACCATACCTTTATTCTTTCTTGTTAATCCATAATTGAAATTAATTAATGCAATGGAATGAAGGTACAATGTGTAAAATGTGTATAACATTATATAAGATACACAGATTGAAGTCATTCCCATTCATAGCTGTTTACCTACACTTTTATCCAACAACATTTTTAATCTAAGATCTTCTGTATTTTTGTGCTCTTATATACCAGTGAAAAGTACTCAATATTCCCCCACTGCAGTACAAAAGGAGAGCTACTCACCACATATGTAATAGACGCTGTAAGCTTCTAACTTTTCCCCTATAACTGATACAGCAGGCACCTGATGTGTGTGATCTGGATATGTTAGTGCATGTAGTTTGTTCTCTTCCCCACAGAACTTATACTCACACCTTTTTCTCTATACTGTATAAGCAAAAGATATAGTTGTTTTCCCTGGAGAATAGTGGATGTCACGAATGCATTGCTTTGTTTACAGAGCAAGACACCATTAGGTCAATAAGAAAATGCAATATCCCTTATAAAATAAACCTTTGAGAATTTTATTTATTTTTTTTAAATCAAAAAATAAATTTTCTCCAAAAAAGATTACAACATCCAGAGGATAAGTGAAAGGGAATTGTTGGAGGTCTAAACACTGGGACCACCACAGATAACAGGAACAGGTCCCCCCCCCCCCCCCCCCCCCCCCCGCCCCCAACCATGAGCGCCCAGTAACAGAGTTTCAGCTACTGTCAATAAAAAGTTGAATCTCAAAGAGAAAAGTTTTTTTTGCAAACTGCATAAATGTGTATGGGGTACTGTATGTTTATGGTTGTGGTAGAAGTCCCCAGTCCAGTCCACTCCTATCCCTGATTTTGATAGGCATGCATACACTTAGGCCACATGTGTTACCTCTAGATGTAATCCTGTCTACAATAAAGTCACTATTCCTGTTTACGCTGTAAGGGTTAAAGTGTGTCATGTCTTCATCTCCAAGAAGGAGTATTGTCAGAGAAGAATAACAAGGCTATACAGGAGTCCCTCTGCAATACATTATTGACCTCTGGTTGGAGTTAGTGGCATGGCAGCTGTCACATCATCAAATCCTTTCCTGTGTAGGTCTCTCCAGATAACCGGAGTTTGTCAGTAAAAGTAGAGCACCACAGTAAACCAACCTGTGTAGATCCTCATCAATAGAGGATACACTAATTGGACTGTGAACATCTGTCTACATTTGCAAAAGTCACTACACTTACATGTGTTAATATCACACGAGAGATTTGGCAATTCACTAAATCTGTTTCAAAAGTAACCGTTATAGAATCAGTGACCAAATATCCATTCATATGGCTTAAGAATTGTAATAACTTAAAGTGGTACTCGGGGATACTCTGAATGGAGGGGACGGAGCGTGATGTCATGACCATGGCTGCCCAAAGCCGGCGTTCTGAACATTAATGTCCATTAGATAGGGGGATGTCTGATCGCAGGGGTCCGGTTGCTGGGACCCCCACAATTTCAGGCCCGGCACCCCGGCGTTCAGAACATTTATGTTCAGAACACCGGCTTTGAGCTGCTGTGGTCGTGAGGTCACGCCATGCCCTCTCCATTCATGACTATGGGAGGGGGTGTGTTGGCTGTGCTCGAGTTACCGTCGCGCCGTCACGCCCACTCCCATAGACATGAATGGAGGGGGCAGGATGTGAAGTCACAGGCATGGCCACCTGAAACTGGCAATCTGAACATAAAGGTTTAGAATGTTGGGGTGCCGGGCCAGAGATCTTGGGGATCCCAGCAGCCAGTCCTTTCACAATCAGACATCTTATCCTCTATTCTTTGGATAGGGGATAAGACGTCTACGAGTAAAGTACCCCTTTAAGTGTGATAAAGAGACTGTATTGTATTGGATTTGCACAAGAAAAAAAAAGTATTAAATTTTTATTGAATCCTGCACTTTGTACTATGGGAACAAGTTAAATTCTGTCTGGCTGTCACATCAAAGTAACTGAAGTTGTGAAGGTCATTTCCTACACTCTAGTAATTCTCTATATGTCCATTATTCCCTCCAGATACGGTAGTAAAGAGCACTGAGCTGTTTTTTCTTTTCAAAGAGTGTGTTCACACCAGCGTATTATTTGTCAAACTCGCAGTGTATTTCCCGCTGTGAGTTTGAAAGGGGCGGCTCTCTGCAGCAAATTTTCAGCAACGGAAACGCAGCTGTATAAAATCCGCCGCAGACCCAAATGAAGTCAATAGGGTCTGCGCTGGACTTATTAAAAGTGGAGATTGTGATCTATGTTCTGGTGACCAGTAGCCACCACTAGAGAGCAAAGGTTCTTACTTTTATTCATTGAAAACAATAACATAATATGCAGTGAGAACCTATGTTCCCTATATTAAAATCTGCAGGAAGTAACAAAGTTTTAGGCCAGGTTCACACTGCAGAATGTCCGCACAGAAAATCTTCGTGCCAACATTCTGCAGACTGGGGGCACAGGAATGAAGACCATACGGGAATGTGCCGTCTCATAGACGGCAAAGTATTTCGTGCAGCTTCCGCTAGAAAGAATGGATATTTTCTGCAGATCGCGTTATCGGAATTTCTGCGCCAGAAACAAGTGGAGTGGAAATTTCTCCATGTGCACAGCGCAGCAATATCCCATTGAATTCAATGGGACTCTGCTGCTGAAAAATCTTTATCTTCTGCTGTATGAACATAGCCCATAACACCTATGGAACAGTGCTCCAGACTGGCAAAAAAAATTTAAAAATTATCATGGCTTATGTAGACATTTCTTTTTTATCTGGAGTCCTAGATTACAAAGTTTCGTGTATTCACAGGTACTGCCGGTTTAAAAAAATAATTAAAAAAAGGGTTAAAAATGCTACAGCACTTACGCTTTAACCACTTAAGGTCCAAGCCCATTTTGGCCTTAAAGGGGTACTTCCCCCTAGACATTTTATCCCCTATCGAAAGGATAGGGGATAAGATATCTGGTCGCGGGGTCCGGCCGCTGGGAACCCTGCAATCTCGCCTGCAGCACCCACTTGTAATCAGCTGCATGGAGCGAAGATCGCTACATGCCTGATGACAGGTGATACAGGGGCTGGAGTATTGAGACTTCATGGCCCCACCCCCTTGTGACATCACACCCCGCCCCCTCAATGCAACCCTATGGTAAGTGGCGTGGCAGCCAATACTCCGGCCCCTGTATTGCTTCACTCCGTGCAGCTGATGACAAGTGGGCGCTGCAGGAGAATTTGCTGAGGTCCCCAGTGGTGGGACCCCCGTGATCAAACATCTTATCCCCTATTCTTTGGACAGGCCAACTTTTGTTTTTTCCTCCTCCCCTTCTAAAAATCAAAATGCTTTCAATTTTCCACCTACAGACCTATAGAAAGGCTTGTTTTTGAGCCACAAATCTTATTTTGACATCAATCATTACCACAAAATCGACAGCAAAACAAAAAATAAAAAAATAAAAAAAATGTATAATATTTTAAAATATATAACAAAATAAATACATTTTGGGGGCTTTCGCTTCTAAGCAGTACACTTTTCAGTATAAATTACACATTTAATTCTGTAGGTCCATACAATTACAACGATACCCAAATTATTTAGGATTTATTTTGTTTTAATTCCTTTAAAAAATTATAACTTTTTGTATGAACATTAGTATGTTTAAAATCATCCTCTTCTGACCCCTATAACTTTATAATTTTTCTTTATACGAGGATGTGCGATGTGCTCATGTTATGCACTGTGATATGTAGTATTTATCAGTACCATTTTTGTTTTTATGGGACTTTTTGATAACTTTTTATCATCATTTTATTTAATTTTTTTTATTACAGTATACTAAGTGACCAAAAATACGTACCGTAATTCTTCACTTTGGTATTTTTATTTTTTATACCTACGCCAATGACTGTGCAGTTTAACTTTATTGTTTTATAGTTCGGACATTTACGCATGTGGTGATACCATGTGTTTATTTTTGTTTACATAATTTTTTTTTTTTTTAAATGGGAAAAGGGGGATGATTCTAACTTTTTTTTAGGGAAGGGGATAATTCACATTTATTAAATTTTTTTGTAACCATTTTTCAGTCCCTATAAGAACTACAGTATTACATGTGATCTTCAGATTGCATAGGCTGTTCAATGCTGCTCCATAGAGCAGCATTAGTATTATTGGCACTCCATTGCTCCAGCCTGTCATGGCTGACTGGAGCATAGGACTGCTGTTCGGACGTCGAGGAGGCAGGTAAGGGCCCTCCCGCTGTCCTCTCAGCTGATCAAGATACTGCAATTTCACCATGGTGGTCTCGATCAGCTCCACTGAGCAGCCAGGATTAGTTTTTTGGATTATAGGTGTTAAAGGAAATCTGTCACCAGTGTCCCTTGCACTAACCTGTTGGTACCGCAGGTGACACTGATGACAACGGTACTTACCTTGTCCCGTTCCGTGCAGGGGATCTCCTGTAATCTCCTCCATTAGCTCCAGCTCCGGGCACCCGGCTTGGGGCACGGGCAGAGTTTAGTGAAGTCACCGCTGCTGTTCCCAGGACCCTGCAGAGAGCAGCAGCGGCTTGAGGCATGGGTGGAGCTTAGTGAAGTCACCGTTGCTGCTCTCTGCTGTGTCCTGGGAACAGCAGCGGTGACGTCATTAAGCTCCGCCCGTTCCCCAAGCAGGGTGCCCGGAGCTGGAGCCAACAGAGGAGATTACCATCCCCTGCATGGAAAGGGACAAGGTAAGTACCGTTGTCATCAGTGTCACCTGCACTACCTGTCGGTACCGACAGGTTAGTGCAGGTGACACTGGTGACAGATTTCCTTTAAAAAATAAAAGGAACCCTATTACCTGATGGAAGCCTAAAAAGTGTCATTTTGGTGTCCGTTCATCTGGGTTCCATCACGGTTTTTCTTTATTTGTAGAATAACATACCTAGACCTCTGCACTATTTTACATAAGAGGATCCAGTATAAAAAATAGATACTGCCTAATATATGTTCTTCACATGTGGGCTTCTAAATGGTTTCTTAGGTGCCCACCTATTTTCTATATTTACCACATAGAGCTGATATTGACCAGTGTCTCTGGAGTACATAAAGGCCAGTTACATTGCTAATACTGTGTACACAACACATGTAGTCAATGTTTATACAATGTAACAAACATATCCATCTCTTTATTTGACTTACAGGAGGTAACAGTGGCTCACGGTTCTCATGCAAGCCAGTAGTTTTGATAGTATGTGTAACGCTGCTGGTTGGCAACCACTGACATACTATGTGTCCTGGTCCTTACCAGTATCAAGCACATTCTGGCCTCTCTCCTCTGGACTCCCTCCTGCTTCTTCAGCCAGTGCTGCAGTTCCCCCTCTGCTCTCTAGGGGCAGAGCACGAGACTTATAGGGCCAGTATGCACTCTCTATTGGATCCGCCTCCAATCCCTGCCAGGCATCACCTATAAAAGAGCATTCCTGCAGTGCCTGATCAGTATTGTAGTATTCTACACATAAGGGCCCTGTCTGCTGTGTACCTGTTAGGGTGCGTTCACACTACGGAACATTAGTGTGAATGCTCCGTGAGACCCATCCACACTGCGGAATTTCAGCGGCAGACAATTCAGTTGCTGAAATTGTTCTGCGCAAAGAAAGAACATGTTCATTCTTTGCGCGGATTCTGCAAGCACGGCACAGCTGTCAATGGTGATAGCTCAGTGCCCCGCGGCCCTAGCGCCGAATAATTTTTGGTGGTGGCAGCCAGACGGAATCTCCGCTCGCTAAATTCTGCGAGCGGAGATTCTGCAGTGTGAACGCACCCTCATCGTGATTTTCTCTCTGCTTGATCAAGCCATTACCATCTAACTGCACCTGAGCTATCCAGCTCTGCTAAATCACCGGCCTGCTCTGCTGCGTCTGATTTCACCTGCTGATATCTTCAGCGTCAGCCCGTCCACACCTGCCTGTATCCCATGGGCTTGGTGATCTGCCTGGCCAGCTGCCACATTGGAACCACTCTTGTGGTACAGTGGGTTCACACCCCCTGGGGTGTAACAGTATCATTTATAATAAAACAGGAACATAGCCTGTAACAGACTTTGTATAATGGTGTATGATTGTATTTGTTTGTAATGACATTTGCAGCTTTTCATCTCAAGTCTACAGGCAGCTTAACACTAAGCATATGAATTTTGTTTATCAGGAAATAAAGTTTACATATGAAGGTAGACTCTGGCCTGTGCGATTTTACACTACAAAGTTTTATCATGCTACAGGAAGTGTAGGAGGCTTCATACCACAACAACTGTCATGCTAAGCCACAAATCTGAGACAAGTCTGAGTAAGTACAACACGCCTCTAGAGCTGAAAAAAATAGCAATTGTGCAATCCTGGGCTGAGATATAACGGGATCCTGAATAAGATCCCAGCACAGCTCTTATTACTAAGGTGGAGCCCTGCTATTTGGAACTCCACCATAAATCACAATGGAAGCAATTTACAGTTAAATAAAAATAAAAAAAGGTACAGAAGGGGATTTCAATGACTTTACTAAGCCACAAACTACTACAATTTAGTACTACTATTAGCTAACACTCGCATACAGTCTAATGCCAGCTATGTGCTTTCTGCTGTGTGAATTGATCTTGGACAGTTCACCTGGTGACACACCCTGGATTAGCAACGAGCAAATAAACTGCAATGTGCGAGTCACTGCGCTCATGCGTAGTGTACTCTCACACATCACAGCCGCTCCCCTGCCCCCTGAGCTAGGCCAAGTGCAGCCGTAATGTGTGATACGCGAGCAGTGACTCACACATCGCAGCGTATCGTATCTGCACGTAGCGGCGGATTGCGTGGAGACGCAATGTAAGGGTCCATCATAGGCGGATCTGCAGCGTAAAATACGTTCCGGAACCGTCCATGTGAACGAGCCCTTAGGGTACGTTCACACGAACAGGATCTGCTCCATATTTTGATCAGCTGATTTTGCTACTCATTAACTTCAATAGGTAGCAAAATTATCTGCACAAAATATGTAGCAATAATATGCAGTAGATCCTGCATGTATGAATGTAGGGTACGTTAGAGTACGTTTACACGTACATACTTTTGCTGTAGATCTACTGCAGATTTGCTGCTGCAGATTTTACTGCCCATTGAAGTCAATGGGAAGCAAAATCTGCTGAAGCAGATCTGCAGCAGAAAATATGCACGTGTGAACACACCCTAAAGGGTACGTTCACGTGAGAGGATCCCCAGCGTAATTTACGCTGCGAATCCGCCGCTATGAGCAGAGACACTGCCATGTGTGAGTCACCACGCGCATGTGCAGTATACTAGCGAATATACTGTGCATGCACACGGCAACTCACACCTGGCAGCGTGTCTGCTTGTAGCAGCGGATTGCTGCTATGGGCACAGATGCGTAAAATAAGCTGCGGCTCCTTCCGTGTGAACAAGCCCTTAGGGTACGATCACATGTACAGGATCTGCTGCATATTTTTGCTGCATATTTTGATCAGCTGATTTTGCTTCCCATTAACTTCAATGGGTAGCAAAATCAATTGCACAAAATATGCAGCAGATCCTGTATGTGTGATCGTACCCTCAGGGTGCATTCACATGTGCGTATTTTCTGCTGCAGATTTGCTTCAGCCGGATTTGCTGTCCATTGAAGTTAACGAGCAGCAAAACAAAATCTTCAGCAGATCTGCAGCAAAAGTATGAATATGTATACTAGTCCAATGTAAAATTGTTTCATTCAAAATGTGCATGGCTTCATAACTGTAACCGTATATTATATAATATTTGTTGCTGTGCATAATTATATGATTACATTTACTATACTTTAAGAATACAGAGGGAGATTTAGCAAAACCTGTGCAAAGGAAAAGTTCCCAGTTGCCCATAGCAACCAATAAGATTGTTTTTATTTTTTAGAGGCTTTTTTTTTATTTATTTTTTATTAGAGGGGAAAAGATGGGTTACTATGAGCAACTGGTCAACTTTTCCTCTGCACAGGTTTTGATAAATCTCCCTCACAGTCTTTACTCCTTAGAAGGTGTGGGGTTAGGCTACTGGGTACAAACTAGAGTTGAGTGAACTTACAGTAAATTAGCTCGTAGGTAACCTCGTGGCTTGGCCGTTGATTACTTTAGTCTGTATAAATTAGTTCAGCTTTCCAAGGGCTTTGGTTGACTAAAAAGTCCGGGATGACAGTTTTAGGTCTCCTAAGGCTTCTTTCACACTACAAAATTACTCCGTTTTAAAGATCTGTACGAAGTTCTGTAAAACCGCAGTTACAAAATCCTATACGGCCGTTAGAAAATGTTTTACTTTTATTTTTACACTTTAATAGTCCCCATAGGGGACTATTTATAGCACTTATGCAACTGCTAATACTGTTCAGTGCTATGCATAGGACATAGCAATGATCAGTATTATCGTTCATCTTCTGCTCTGGTCTGCTCGCGATTATGCATAGGACGTAAATGTACGTCCTGGTGCGTTAAGTACCAGCTCACCAGGACGTGCATTTACGTCCGGCGTCGCTAAGGGGTTAAAGGGGTACTCCGGTGGAAAACATTTATCTTTTTTTAATCAACTGGTGCCAGAAAGTTAAACAGATTTGTAAATTACTTCTATTAAAAAAATCTTAATCTTTCCAGTACTTATTAGCTGTTGAATACTACAGAGGAAATTCTTTTCTTTTTGGAACACAGAGCTCTCTGCTGACATCTCTGTCCATTTTAGGAACTGTCCAGAGCAACATATGTTTGCTATGGGGATTTCTCCTAGTCTGGACAGTTCTTAAAATGGACAGAGATGTCAGCAGAGAGCACTGTGCTCGTGATGTCAGCAGAGAGCTCTGTGTTTCAAAAAGAAAAGAATTTCCTTTGTATTGTTCAGCAGCTAATAAGTACTGGAAGGATTAAGATTTTCTAATAGAAGTAATTTACAAATCTGTTTAACTTTCTGGCACCAGTTGATTAATAAAAAAAATAAAAAATAAAAATAAAAAAAAGTTTTCCACCGGAGTACCTCTTAGCGCACAGCGCCGTACGTTTACGGCGTGGCTGTGATACGAGCGCAAGAGATGCGCTCGCTTCATTCCCGGCGGGTTCTGGCAGTTGTCAGCAGCCGCGGACATCAGCGATCACGCTGATGTCTGCCATTAACCCCTAAGGTGCCGTGATCAGTACAGATTACGGCATTTGCGGCAGTGCAGCACTTATAATGGCTGATGTGATCGCCCGCAGCACTGTCGCGGGGATCAGATCAGCCAAGATGGCAGACGGAGATCCACTCACCTGCCTCCATCCGTCTCCCGGGGTCTTCTGTACTGATCTGCCTTCCAGCAGACCACAACAGAAGATCGCCGATAATACTGATCTTTGCTTTGTCGTATGCATAGCACTGAACAGTATTAGCAATCTAATGATTGCTATAAATAGTCCCCTATGGGGACTAAAAAAAGTGTAAAATAAATGTTAAAGTTAAAAAAAAAAAAAAAAAAAAAAAGTTTAAAATCCCCTCCCCCAATAAAGTTTTTAATCACCCTTTTTCCCCATATTAATACATAAAACCGTAAAAAAAGATAAATAAACATATTTGGTATCGTTAAATGTCCGAACTATAAAAATATAAATGTTAATGATCCCCAACGCCGAACGGCGTAAACGTAAAAAAATAAATAAATAAAAAAAGTAAAAAGATGTCAGCTTTTTTGTCACATCAAACTGCAAAAAATTTATTAAAAAGTGATCAAAAAGTCACATATACGCAAATCTGGTACCGAAACAAACTAAAGATCATGGCGCAAAAAATTAGCCCTTACAAATCCCTGAATATGGTAAAATAAGAGAGTTAGAGGTGGTCAAAATAAACCATACTCATTTTGTAAAAAAAAAAAAAGTTTGAGATGTTTTAAAAGCAGTACAATAATAGAAAAATATGTAACCATGGGTATAATTTTAATCGTATTGACCCAAAGAATAAAGAAAACATATTTCTTACCATAAAGTATACAGCGCGAAAACGAAGCCCCCCAAGTTAGCAAAATTATGATTTTCGATTAAATTTCCTTACACAAAAGATAATTTTTTGGGTTTACCATACATTTGAAGGAGTAGTCCAGTGGTGAACAACTTATCCCCTATCCTAAGGATCTCCTGTACGGGGCCCCGACAGCCCGTGGGAAGGGGGCGTGTCTACCTCCGCACGAAGCGGCGGCTGACATGCCCCCTAAATACAACTCTATGGCAGAGCTGGAGCGCTGCCTTCAGCAATCTCCGGCTCTGCCATAGCGATGTATTGAGGGGGCGTGTCGGGCGCAGCTTCGTGTGGTGGTCGACACCCGCTATCTGGCCGGAGAGCCTGGCCCCCGTACAGAGAGATCGCAGGGGGCCCCAGTGGTCAGACCCCCCCGCGATCTCAAACTTATCCCCTATCCTTAGGATAGAGGATAAGTTTTTAACCACTGGACTACCCCTTTAAGGGTAAAATGAGTGATGACATTACAAAGGACAACTGGTCACGCAAAAAACAAGCCCTCATATGGATCTGGGAATGGAAATATAAAAGAGTTATGAATTTTAGAAGGCGAGGAGGAAAAAACAAAAAAACGCAAAAATAAAATTGGCTGCGTCCTTAAAGGAGAACTATGGGATTGAACATTTTATCCCCTATCCTAAGGATAGGGGATACGTTTCAGATCGCAGGGGGGTCCGACCGCTGGTGCCCCCACGATCTCCCGTATGGGGCCCCGACTCTCTGGTTAGAGAGGGCGTGTCGACCACCGCACAAAGCAGCGGCCGACATGCCCCCTCCATACACTGCTATGGGAGAGCCGGAAATTGTCGGAGGCAGCGCTTTGGCTCTCCCATAGCAGTAAATAGAGAGCGTGTGTCGGCCGCCGCCTAGTGCGGTGGTCGACACGCGCTCTCTATGCAGAGAGCCGCGGCCCCGTACGGGAGATCGTGGAGGGCCCCAGCGGTCGGACCCCCCACGATCTGAAACTTATCCCCTATCCTTAGGATAGGGGATAAAATGTTCAATCCCGTAGTTCTCCTTTAAGGTGAAAATGGGCTTGGTCCTTAAGGGGTTAATGGTATGGATCCTCAGGAATCCCTTTTATTTACAGCAGAGAAGAGCCCCCTGAAAAAGGAGCGTCTCCGGATGACATAGCCTAAAGAGGAACTGTCAACATGTCATCTGCTCCAATATCAGCTCCAGATTGTGCTTGCTGCTGTCAGGGGGTAAACTCCTGGTGGTTTTATCTGCCAGAGAAGTAGATATCACCATATGGGGCAGCGCTGTTGCCATCTCTTGCCCTTTAAATACCAGTCCCACCAGTGAGAAATCTCAGCACAAGGTCAGATCTTGCTTTAGGCTCTTAATACAGAATACTAATAGAGTGCGCTGCATTCTGTAGGTGCTGTGTGAACAATGCTCCATGTGGCTCTCCTGATGTAACATCACTACAACTCCCAGCATGCCCTGCCATGCCTTCCTCTGCCATACCATGCAGGGAGTTGTAGTTTTGGAACAGCTAGAAGTTGGAGGCTCCCTGCCTCAGAGCCATGAAGGCCAGCAGCTGAAGTGCAGAGCAGCAGTAACATGAGAAGGGGGCTCTGCTCCGTCTACAACTTGTGATAGTGTTTCCCAACCAGAGTGCCTCCAGCTGTGGCAAAACTACAACTTCCAGCATGCCCGGACAGCCAAAGGCTGTCCGGGCATGCTGGGAGTTGTAGTTTTGCCACAGCTGGAGGCACCCTGGTTAAGAAACACTGAAATCCCAAGACTCTCCCCCCAGCCCAGACTGAGCCTCACCTATGGTCTCCCCGTCCTCCGACATCTCGTCCAGCTCTAGGGTGGTCTCGTCGCTTGAGAACGCCATGGCGGGAGATTTCCTCACAAGACGAGTTCAGGGTGTTTTCTCCTCAGATGGAGGGGCGCTGGCTGCGCTATGCCCGGCGCTCAGCTGTGAGGGGCAGATGCCAGGGCAGGAGGAGGGGCGGCTACATGAACTCAGGAGTGAGGGAGCAGCTACCCTGCCTCAGAAGACTGGCAGGCGGGAACTGTACGTAGTGTCCGGAGCCTGGAGGATGCTTGATTAGAGGCATAGCCGAGCTCCGGGCGGGACAGCCCCGCTCCTGCCTCATAGTGTGCACATCCTAAACTACAAGACACTGCCCTAAAAAATGGACAAACGCGTGTACATACAAGTGTATAGAAAAGACGCATGCTGCCCTCTAGCTCCCCCTGCTGTCCGTACATGATAAAGTTGCTTTCGGCTAGGTTCACACAGCCGTTGTCCCCCGTCTACATTTTGTCCGCTATTGCTTCCTAAACGGACCATTCTATTAACGGGTGCAAAGGGATGCTATTTAGTGGCATCCGTTTGCATCAGTTTTTCATCCATTAGTATCAGCCATCTACAGACTCCTGCAGCCGGGACTACTACTACTCTTGTTCACACGGCCGTCTGTCCCCGTTTTTTTTTTATCCCCGTTTCAGTTCCGTTTTTCCAGACTGTAAACGGATTGAAAGGATTGAAAACGGTTTAAAAAAAATCCCATTCATGTGAATGGGATTTTTTTACAATCCGTTTGCACTCATTTACGTTTTTTTCATGGAAGAAAAAAACGGCACATGCAGTATTTTTTCTTCCGTGAAAAAAAACGGAAGGAAACACGGACATCATAATTTTAACACTGAAGTCTATGGCAAACGGATGACCCTTTAATGTCATCCGTTTGCACCCGGGTTTAAAATATCCATAATTACATCTGAGCATGCGCTGGCGAGGGTCACATATATATATATATATATATATATACACTGCGGGGGTATATATTTTTGCGCTAACGGGGGTTATATCTTTATAAATGCGCGGGGAAGCTAGATATATAGTGCTATATATCTTGCCCCCCACAGCGCTTTTAATATACATTGTCCATTTTAAAAATCCCTGCAGGGAGCCCTGATATGCTCCACTTCTGAGACCTGATCCGATCAGAAGTTATTAAGCAGGGGAGCGGGCGGCATGGTCCGCAACCCTGCGATCACTGATGTACTGTATTTTATTTTCATTTCTAAATTCCCCGCGGGGAGCTCAGGCCGCCCCCTCCCCTGCTTAATAACTTCTGATCGGATCGGGTCTCAGAAGTGAGACCCGGTGCGATCAATCCCTCAGCCCCTGTACTACTACCCCCATCATGGAACAGAGTCTGTTCCATGATGGGGGTAGTAGTAGTACAAGCACTAATGTAGCCTCCCCAGCCGCCGGCAGACTCTTGCAGCCAGGAACTATTACTCCCACCATGGAGACAAGTCTGTTCCATGATGGGAGTAGTACTAGTCCTGGCTGCAGGAGTCTGTAGGTGGCTGATTTTTTCATAAAAAAAAAAAAAACGGATTAAAAACGGTTACAAACGCTTCAAAATGGATACCCATTTGATCAGCTGTTTCTATCTGTTTTTTTAAATCCGTTTTTTTCTTTTTAAACAGAACGGGGGCAAACGGCCGTCCGAACCCACCCTAAGGTTCATACAGCCGTTGTCCCCCATCTAGATTTTGTCCGTTATTGCTTCCTAAACGGACCATTCTATTAACAGGTGCAAACTGATGCAAAGGGATGCTATTTTGTGGCATCCGTTTGCATCAGTTTTTCATCCGTTAGTATCAGCTGTCTACAGACTCCTGCAGCCGGGATTACTACTACTCCCATCATGGAACAGACTTCTTTTCATGATGGGAGTAGTAGTTCCCTGGCTGCGGGAGTCTGCAGGCGGAGGCTAGATTAGTGCTTGTACTACAACCCCCATCATGGAACAAAGTCTGTTCCATGATGGGAGTTGTAGTACAGGGGCTGAGGGATTGATCGCACCGGGTCTCACTTCTGAGATCCAATGTGATCAGAAGTTATTAACCAGGGGAGCGGGCGGCATGGTCCGCAACCCTGCAATGTAGATCGTGTGTGTGTTTTACTTTCATGTTTAAATACCCCGCTGGGAGCCCTGTATGGCCGAGGGGCCATTCAGGGCTCTCAGCTGTTTTTTTAATTCATTAGCGAGGATTGTAATGTTGCACTACACTGCGCTGCGTTCCTTGGCTGCCCTTATGCGCTGCAGGAGGGCAAGATCTATAGGTAGCGCGGCAGTGGGCAATATACATAGCTAGCGCAGTGGGAGGCCAGACATATAGCACTATATGTATAATGCCCCTTCACTGCGCTAGCTATGTATAATGCCCCCCCCCCCCCCCCCCCGCTGCGCTTACATATGTCTTGTGAGGGACACATGTGTAAAGAAGCGCTGCAGGGGACAGATATATAGTGATATATAACTGTCCCCCTGCAGTGCTTCTATACACATATGTCCCTCACAGCGCTATCTGTGAATAGCATGCTATCAGCAGCGCATCTGCTGGCATTTCGCTGCCTTTCCCGGCCAGTAGCATAATGTGCTGCTGATAGTATACTATTCACAGATAGCGCTGCAAGGGATTTATGTATGCGCTCGCTGGGGGGACATATGTAAGCGCAGCGGGGGGCATTATACATGGCTAGCGCAGCGGGGGGGCATTATACATATAGCGCTGTATTCTGGCCCCCCACTGCGCTAACTATGTATATTGCCCACTGCTGAGCTACCTATAGATCTTGCCCTCCTGCAGCGCATCAGGGCAGCCGGGGAACGCAGCGCAGTGTAGTGCAACATTACAATCCTCGTAATAATGACCTTAAAAACCCTGCACGGAGCCCTGAATGGCCCCTCGGTGCCGGCCACTCAGGGCTCCCGGCGGGGTATTTGAAAATGAAAATAAAACACACACACGATCTACATCGCAGGGTAGGACCATGCTGCCCATTCCCCTGGTTAATAACTTTTGATCGAATGGGGTCTCAGATGTGAGACTCACTGCGATCAATCCCTCAGCCCTTGTATTACTACCCCAACATGGAACAGACTCTGTTCCATGATAGGGGTAGAAGTACAAGCATTAATCTAGCCTCCCCTGACACCTGCAAGCTGGAAACTACTACTCCCATCAAGGAAACAAGTCTGTTCCATGATGGGAGTAGTAGAAGTCCCACATCACAGCAAGAGTTTGCTGATTTCACTCCTTCTGAGCATGCTCAGAAGTAATAACGGTTGAAAAAGGGATATTAAAAACTGTGTGCAAACGGATGACATTATATGCTCATCCGTGTGCCATAAACTTCTATGTTAAATTTTTAATATCTGTTTCTATGTCGTTATTTCTGACGGGAGAAAAAATACTGCATGCAACGTTTTTTCCCCGTCAAAAAAAAATGGAACAGGAAGGAAACGGGTGCAAACGGGTGATAAAGGATTGACATCAATGGGATTATTTTACAGCCGTTTGCAACCCGTTTAATAAAAATCTAAAGAATTGCAGAACAGGCATAAATTTACGGGGCAAACGGCTGTGTGAACGAGCCCTTCTGTTTCAAAATGTGTGTACAAATTTTAACCCGTATACAGTTAAAAACTGTATACGGTTTGAAAAATGATTTTCGGTTGCATCAGTTTTTTAAGAAAAAAACATATATGTTTTTAACTTTTCACTCCATTATGAATAAAGTTTCACTTATTTGATTGAAATTCCAAGAAAAAAAACTGTGCAAAGTCAAAAACCATATGGTGCAAACCGGATTGAACCGTACGCGCATACGTTCTCCAGCTGTAGTTTTGCCAAAGCTGGAGAAAAATAAAAATGTTATAGGAGTCAGAAGAGAACAATTTTAAGCATACTAATTTTGGTGCATGTACTGTATTTTCCGGTGTATAAGACGACTTTTTAACCCTGTAAAATGTTCTCAAAAGTCAGAGGTTGTCTTATACATCGGGTGCTGCAGTCAGTCGGGATGCCCGGGGTATGGGTATCTTCCCCCGTCACATTCGGGACACAGGGAAAGATCTTTTCGGGACACAAGGAAGTCCAGGTTACCTTTCTGCGGCCCCGCAATGGCTGCCAGGAGGTTGCGCACGCAGGGACGTCACTGACGTCCCATGCGTGCGCCCATAGGAACTGAGGAGCGGTGCATTGAGGAGGATGTGCGCTGGCCGGCATGGTAAGTTATCAGCGGCACGTCAGCTTCAGTGCTCCGACCATCGCTCCTCTGGTCCCGGGACCTACTGCTATGGCCTACAGGCCATAGCAGTAGATCGTGACCCCTGACCGGAGGAGCGGTGGACAGAGCACTGAAGTGGGGTAATACACAGACATACAGCCTCCAGCCATACACTGTATATGGCTGAGGGCTGTATGTCTGTGGGGGAACTATACTGCCAACCTAATGTGGGGGAACTATACTGCCAACCTAATGTAGGGGGAACTATACTGCCAACCTAATGTGGGGAAACTACAACCTAATGTGGGGGAACTACAATCTAATGTGGGGGAACTACAACCTAATGTGGGGGAACTATACTGCCAACCTAATGTGGGGGAACTATACTGCCAACCTAATGTGGGGGAACTACAACCTTATGTGGGGGAAACTATACTGCCAACCTAATGTGGGGGAACTATGCTGCCAACCTAATGTGGGGGAACTATGCTGACAACCTAATGTGGGGGGGAACTATGCTGACAACCTAATGTGGGGGGAACTATGCTGACAACCTAATGTGGGGGGAACTATAATGCCAACCTAATATGGGGGAAATATGCTGACAACCTAATGTGGGGTGAACTATACTGCCAACCTAATGTGGGGGAAATATGCTGACAACCTAGTGTGGGGTAACAATGATAAGGTATCGTATCGCGGTAGAGGGGTACTCTTATACAGCGAGTATATCTCAAACTCTCTATTTTAACTATAAAAGTTGGGGGTCGTCTTATACTCCCAGTTGTCTTATACACCGGAGTATATGTTTTTTTTTTTTTTAGTAAAGTAGTAAAAAAAAATCTATATAAATTGGGTGTCCTTGTAACCATATGGACCTACAGAATAAAGATAAGGTGTAATGTTTGCCAAAAAGTCCACTGCATTGAAATAGAAGCCCCCAAAAGCACCCCACAGGATAATTGTTTTTGTTTCACTGTACATTTTGTTATGAAATTATTGATATCATTACAAATTTAAATTTGTGGCGCAAAAAACAAGCCCCCATACCGGTCTGTAGGTGGAAAATTAAAAAACGTATGGTTTACAGGAGGTGAGGAGGAAAAAAAACAAAAGTGCAAAAATAAAAAATGGCTCTCAGATAGAATTTGCCTTCCAAAAAATCCAATGTTTGATTTCCAATCTGCTCAAGACTTGGGGCAAGGCTTGTCAGCTTTTCCAAAGTTTGTCCAGAACATTTCAGATGCCTGGATTCTATCTGTTATCAAAAGAGGTTATTTCCTAGAACTACTTTTTTTTTTTATCCACTGGTCAGAGAATAAGCATTGGAAAAAGTTCCTTCTTTTAAGCAGGGTGCAAGGACATACTCAAGAGTCTTTATCGTCCTGAAGCCAAAATGAAAGTGGAGATTGGTCACAGACCTGAACAAACATCTGAAAAAAAATGATAAAGTCCGTCATTGCAGTCCTCCAGCAGAACAATTTCCTAGTAACAATAAACATGTGAGTTTGATGTGGGACATCTCTGTCTGTGTATAAACAGTGTGAGATCAGTGGCCTAAAGTAATTTAAAGGGGTACTGCGGTGGAAACATTTTTTTTTAAATCAACGGGTGCCAGAAAGTTAAACAGATTTTTAAATTACTTCTATTAATTACTTATCAGCTGCTGTATGCTCCACAGAAAGTTGAGTAGTTCTTTTCAGTCTGACCATAGTGCTCTCTGCTGACACATGAGTCCATATCAGGAACTGTCCGGAGCAGAAGAGGTTTGTTATGGGGATTTGTTCCTGCTCTGGACAGTTCCTGACATGGACAGAGGTGTCAGCAGAGAGCACTGTGGTCAGATTGAAAAGCACTCAAAAAAAACTCAACTTCCACAGGAGTTATAGAAGTAATTTACAAATCTGTTCAACTTTCTGGCACCAGTTGATCTGTAAAAAAAAAATTCCACCGGAGTACCCCTTAAGGCCAGTCTGACCTCCGCGTGTTTTGGCAGTGCAAGATCAATGGCCAAAACATTTATAATCCTTTAAAAACACAAGAGACCTTTTGGCATAGGTAACAGTTTGCAGATCACCAGATTGGTGACAGTCATGTTGTGCCACTTTTAAATACAAAGCTATCAGAAACAGCTGAAAACACAAGCAGACTTTACAAGGCTTTTCACTGAACTGACATGTTTTTCAATTGAATTCAATTCACTAGTAAAGAAAATGGCTGAAAATGCTAAAACATAACTTAATTCCCACATATATTAATTTTACACCCGTAATTGTTGGGTCCTTTGTTTTTGGCCTGTACTTGCCAAAATGCATCAGAGAGAAAGAATACAACATCACATTGATAATAACAACAAAACTTCCTGTAAGGCCCCGTTCACACTACGGAATTCTCGCGGCTGAATTCCGCGAGCGGAGATTCCGCCTGGCGGCCGCCACCGAGGTTGCTTTGGCGCGAGGGCCACGGGGCACTGAGCCATCACCATTGACGGCTATGGTCCGCTCGCGGAATCCGCGCAAGGAATGAACATGTTCTTTCTTTGCGCAGAACACTTTCAGCAGCGGAAATGTCCGCCGCTGAAATTCCGCAGTGTGAACGGGTAGCGGAGACCCGTCCACACTAATGTTAAAGTTCACACCACGGAATTCCGCCCGCGGAATTCCGCCCGAGGAATTGCGCCCGGAAATTCCTCGGCAATTCTGTAGTGTCAACGGGGCCTAAGGGGTATTTCAAGCAAAACATGCTAAAGCCAATACAATTTGTAATAATACTATATTAGAAACGTATAAGCCTTGCAAAAACAAGGTTTTTTTTGTGTAAAATACCTCTTAAAACATGTTGCACAAAGCCTCAGATATTTTGGGGCTGTAGCAAAGCTATAAAAAGAAAAATATAGCCTCTGTCCAAGTCAAGAACTGTCAGGAGCAGGATAGGTTTGCGCTGAGAATTTGCTTGTACTCTGGACAGTTCCTAAAATGGACAGAGGTGTCAGCAGAGAGCACTGTGGTCAGACAGAAAGGAAATTCAAAAAGAAAAGTATACAGCAGCTGATAAGTACTGGAAAGATTAAGATTTTTCAACAAATAAATTGCAAATAAATTGTAAATAAATTGCAAATATGCTTCACTTTGTGGCACCAGTTGATTTAAAAAAAAAAAAAAATGTGTTCCAGTGGAGTACCCCTTTAAGACATAAATTGTCATAAAAAGGGCCTGACACTTAATTTTACAGCTCAAAAAACATTGTAAATACTGTATCATCTCCCCCACCTATGTATCTACCTGCCTGGATATAGAATAAAAGAAGCCTGTTGCAAGCATACGGTCAGTGCTCCGTTTTTTTTTACTGAACATTCATGTCTTTGAACGTTGCAGCATTACCTTACCTGCACAGGTATTGAAGTTGGCTGCATTTTGTGTATTTGAGTATCCACATAGAATGGTGCAGAGACTCCCATATCTTTCTTCTAAGGTTGTTCTATATACAGGAGCCATTGCTGATATCCTCTACACAATGAAGGCAGAAGCCAGTATACAGAGCTTCCCTGCCGCCTTCCTCTCTGCTCTAATATGCCTGCCCACCTTACACTCACATGGGTAAAGGGTCTATGAATATTTAAAAGGTAGGCGGGCATATGAGAGCCGAAGTGACGGGGGGGGGGGGGGGTCGATGCAGGGAAGCTCTGTAGAATGGCTCCTCCTCCATGGCATGGGGGGGGGGGGGGGGCGGGGGGATTAGTAATGGCTTCTCTATACACCTTGGTTCTCCGGGAACCGGACTATGGATGAATTATACCTCTTTTTAATCAGATTCATCTGCACTATAACCTTGTGTATTGGGTTTAATGCGGGTGAACAAGGTGTCAGATTACTAAGGTTAAATAAATTAAGATGGTATGATTCTTAAAGTAATATAAATATGTGAGCATCTATTCCCATATTAACCCCTTAATGACCAGTCCTATGCATAGCACTGAACAATATTAGCAATCAAAGGATGGGGGACATAAAGCATGTAAAATAAAAGTTGAAAAATGTAAAAATAAAAAGTAAAAAAAGGGAAAAATCCCCTCCCCCAATAAAAATGAAAGTTGTCAGTTTTTCCCATTTTACCACCAAAAAGCGTAATTTTTTTTTTAGAAACATATTTGGTATCGCCGCGTGCATAAATGTCCAAACGATCAAAATGAATTCCCGTACGGTACGTTCCTGTACGGTGAATGGCATAAACGTAAAAAATAAAAAAAAAGTCCAAAAATGCTGCTTTTTTGTCACATTTTGTAAAAAATTATCTAAAAGTTTTATATGTGCAAATGTGGTATCGATAAAAAGTACAGATGACGGCGCAAAACATGAGCCCTTATACCGCCCTATATACGGAAAAATGAAAACGTTATAGGTGGTCAAAAAAGAGCGATTTTAGATCACTGATTTTGTAGAAAAAGTTTTAGATTTAAGGGGTACAAAAATATAAAAGTATCTAGCCATGAGTATCATTTTAATCGTACTGACCCACAGAATAAAGAACACATGTCATTTTTACCGTAAAGTGTACACTGTGAAAACAAAACCCTTAAAAATGTGCAAAATTGTGGTTTTCATAAAAATTTCCTCCCTAAAAATTTTTTTGGGGGTTCTCCGTACATTTTAGGGTAAAATGTGAGGTTTCATTACAAAGTACAATTGGTCACGCAAAAAACAAGCCCTTATATGGGTCTGTAGATGGAAATATAAAAGAGTTATGGATTTTAGAAGGCAAGGAGGAAAAAACTAAAATGCAAACATAAAATTGGCCTGGTCCTTAACCCCTTAAGGACCAGGCCAATTTTCACCGTAGGACCAGAGCATTTTTTGCACATCTGACCACTGTCACTTTAAGAATTAATATCTCTAAAACGCTTTTACCGAATATTCTGATTCTGAGATTGTTTTTTCGTGACATATTCTACTTTATTTTGGTGGTAAATTTTCGTCATTTTTTGGTGAAAAATCCCAAAATTTCATGAAAATTTTGAAAATTTTGCATTTTTCTAACTTTGAAGCTCTCTACTTGTAAGGAAAATTGATTTTCCAAATAAATTTTATTTTTCTTCACAAACACAATATGTCCACTTTATGTTGGCATCATAAAATGGACATATTTTTACTTTTAGAAAAAATTAGAGGGCTTCAAAGTAGAGCAGCAATTTTCAAAAATTTCATGAAAATTGCTAAATCTGAATGGACAGATGTTACAGAACTACAACTCCCAGCATGCCTGGGCAGTCTAGGCATGCTGAGAGTTGTAGTTTGGCAACATCTGGAGGGCTACAGTTTGGGCACCACTGTAACAGTGGTCCCCAAACTGTGACCCTCCATATGTTGCAAAACTACAACTCCCAGCATGCCCAGACAGCCTTTGGCTGTCTGGGCATGCTGGGAGTTGCAGTTTGGCCTTCCTAGTGGTTGCCACAGTAAAGATCACATTACTTTCACTTTCATTCCCCCCCCCCACCCCCATCGCTTCCCTACCTGAGCCGAGATCCAGCAGCCTGCAACGACGATCAGCTGTTCCCAGGCATCTTCTCCCCATGTTCCCCGCGACATCCAGGGGTGGGCAGAACGGGAGGTTGCCATGGCAACCCTCTGTCCTGCCTGCCATTGGTCAGAATCAGTTCTGACCAATGGCAGGGGATAGGAGGAGATTGCAGCACTGCCACCTCCCTCCTACCCTGCAAGATGATCTGGGCTGTCACTGACAGGTCAGATCATCACTATTTTCCGGGCTGATCGGGTCACCAGAGACCCGATCAGCCCGGAATAGCAGAAAATCGCATGTCTGAATTGACATGCGATTTTCTGCGATCGCCGACATGGGGGGGGGGGGTTCTCAGGACCCCCCTCGGCGTTTGCCTCGGACGCCTGCTGAATGATTTCAGCAGGCGTCCGGTTTCGCAACCTGCCCGTTGCGCAGCTGGATAAGAAATTCCCACGGACGTACTCATACGTGCCTGGTCCTTAAGGGGTTAAGGTTAAAATGGGCTTGGTCCTTAAGGGGTTAATGTTTTCAATAACTGTGTTTTCAATTAAATTAATTCCTACAGTTGGTGATAGCACATACAGTGAAATAGGAATTTTTAGGACCCACATGTGGTGTACAACCATTTTGCAGGTATGGATGTTAGAAATATGACTGTCCTACAGCTGTTAGTCAGTGTGTGTATGTTAGTCAGTTGTCTGTATGATAATATGTTAACATTGTTTGCATTTTGAGGGGTGGCTTCTGGATATTTGTACCTGTCACTAAATAAACTTTTCTAAACTAACACAGGCTATGTTTCCTAACTACTCCTAACACCCCTCCAACGAAATTTCAGAGCTTTAAAAAGCTGTGTATCATACCTTTCTTCTTGCTCACATAGTGAAATCTCCCAGCAGAAGAAAGTGGGCATTTCCCAGCAGTTATGACATCAATGAAGCCTGCTGGGGGACCACTTCTGCTCTCATATTGTTGCAGTGCTGTGATAAATAGAAGACCTAAAGCTCTGTGTAGCAGCTTTCAATCTGTGCTTCTTTAAGTGAGGTTCTGTTCATCTTTTAGTCTGTTAAGTTTAGTCTGTGCAGCTGCTTTCAGTGAGGCTCTTTGCAGCTGTAAATCAAGCTTAATGCAGAAAACGCTTCCTGAATTTGGTCTCCTGCCATTACAAGCAGGAGACCAAAATCTGAGATTTTGACCAGACGGAATGTGTTCTGGCCAAGAAGGGAGACCCCTGGTGGCCAGAAGTATACAGCAGAAAAACTAACAAAACTTTTTTTTTTAATGGAAGCCAATTACAAAAGTTATTTATTTGGCAAAAGGAATCAAACATTAAAAATCATGTTTAATGACAGTGCCCATTTAAAGCAGTATAAACTTGTCTTGCTTAATAGGAATGTATTTCATTAAAGAGTCGGAATATCCACTTTTAATGCCAGCAATCATCTTGTCTTGGGGAGCTCATTGCCATCAAAGGGAAACAAGTGGCAAAAGAGCACAAAAAAAGGATAAATGAGTAGTGGAATTGAATGCCTGGATCCAGATGTCTTTTTCACTACTCTAATGGGAGGGTCAGAATTTGGTGCGATCAGCAGTAGGCATAAGGGTATGTTCACACGTACAGGATCCTGCGCAGATCTGATGCCCAGGATTTGTAACTGCAGATTAGAAGCTGTGCTCAGTCATTTAGTTTACATTGAAATCTGCAGCAGAAAATCCTGCACATTAAATCTGAGCAGGATCCTGTATGTGTGAACGTACCCTAAATCAACTTTCTGTCAGATATCAACAGTTTAGGCTGGTAGAGAAGGCATTATGGTGTGAGAAATGTTTTCTTGATATACGTTGGGTCCTCTAATACCTGTGCATGGACATTTGGACTGTAGGGCATGACCTAAGCTCTGTGGCTGACCTAGATAATTCCTTTATAGCAGCTGTTTATGGCAAAGGACAATTTCAGCAGGAGAATGTACAATACCACAATGGATGTCCAGACATTTTTTTTTTCATAAATGTACCCAGGCTGACAAATAAAATCAATATAAGCTTTAATTCACCTTCCTCACTCCCTCGCAGTCTCTGGTATCATGTCGCTGGGTATGTGCCCTGTTCCTGCTGAACTTTGCTAAACACTGACATCCTGCCAGAGTTGCAGACATGATGTCACCTCAGCCAATGATTGGCAAGTGGCACTGTCATTTACCTCAGCTGCAGATGCTATGATCTGCAGATTCAGGTAAAAGCAGTGTTACCAGAGGTTATGAGGAAGGTGAGTTAAAGCTTATATTGTTTTATTTGTCAGCCTGGGCACAAGTATATAAAAAAAAAAATTGACTGGACAAACCCATTAACAATTCTCCGGGGTGGCTTGAGGACGGGCTTCAGGGTCCAAAACTGTGGGGACTTCAGTTCACACCAACCAGGGAAGACTAGGCTTTGTACGTGCATTAATCCTGAAGGGACTTTCTGGGCCAGGCGCCGGATCAGGAGCCTCTCCAAGCCTGGCTGTGGCAAGGTCTGCTGCCTCCAGTGGGCAGCAGTCTGGGAGGAATCCTAATGTGGCCTGCAGCTGGGGATGATTATCCTCCCTTTTAAGCATTGGACTGTGTTGGTTCAGGACAGGGTTCGGATGTGCCCCTGCAAGAGCCATGGCCCAGCGTGCGGTTGAAAGGAGATACACCAGTGTCAGCATGTGGGCATCTGGAGCACTGTGGAGGCCACAGTTGGTGGTTCTCTGGCAGCCTGCGGTGAGTCAGCTGACCCTGTCTTCACTGACCAGAGGCATCCTGGGTACCCCGGCAGCCTTGAGGGAGATCCTGTTCCTTGCTGATGCAGCTGGACCAGATGATGAGGAACCTCTGCTGCTCATAAGCTGCTAACAACACAGCGCTCAGGCAGCCAGGTGAGGCACTATAGCTTGCACCATACACATTGCTGCAGTGTAGGCAGCAATGTGTAAAAGAGGTGGAGGTAGTGAGGAAAAGGGGGTGTTTGATTTTTTTTTCTTGGGTCCTAAATGGCTGGGTTGAGTTCGACGTTAGGGGGTAGGTCACATTTGACAGTTGCGGTTTGGGAGGGAAGGGGGGGCAAGTGGGGAGGGGGATTGTCATGATTTGGGAAGTGTGAATTAGTGACCCCTAAAGCTGTCCCTCTCGCTTATTACTTGCCTAGACACCCTAGCGGTGAATGACAACTGGGCACCGACGCCGGTGCATGGGTGTCAATACAGACAAAACAGACCAAACTGCACATGTCGGGAAACAAGTCAGGAACATAACGGGAATACTACAAAGCTACAAACAGATATAC